>NW_010312891.1:0-27652 GCF_000700745.2 Antrostomus carolinensis
AACTCTATCCTAGCAAAACCAGGACATTTGGTTGGAATCTCTCTTCCTCACTTGTCAGATGGTCCCAAATGCTAAAAAGCCACATCACACCAGTAGATCATTTTAGAAGCAGCTATTGCCAAGCAAGCAGGAGACCTTTAAAAAAAATGCACTGTCATTATCCTTCAAAAGATGAAGAGGGAAGAAGTAATTATGATAAAAGTTTAAAATTAAGATTTCAAGGTAAACAATGATATGAAAATGGCATACCAATTCAGAAAATGAGCCTGTGTATATTTCGAGGTTCTCTAACCTGCTCCAGACAACAGCTGATGAGGAAGCTGATCAAAGCACAGGATTACTTCTCCATTCACAATGAAACTGTGGGGAGGAACACTTATATCATAGAATCATAGGATAGTTTGAGATTATCTAGTCCAAGCTCCCTGCAGTGAGCAGGGACATCAACTATATCAAGTTGCTCAGAGGGCCCTGTTCAACGTGACCTTGAATATTTCCAGGGATGGGGCATCTACTACCTCTCTGGGCAACCTGTGTTTCACCAGCATATAGAGAAGATAAATCCTAAGTAGTTTGGTGATTTCTGCATTGCTTTCTGCCCTGTGGTGAGGGAAGATTGAAGGAGGCAAGCTGATCTAATATTTCAGCATCTAGGGAACTGAGATACTGTATAAAAATTAAATTTCTAGCTCTCTTGGTCCTTTAAATTGCTCTGAGGCATTAAACTCCATTAAATACAGAAGTGCAACTGCTACTAACAAAATAGATTTTTACCAGTAACTTTTAAGTTATGCTCTTGTAAATAAATTGTTCTTAATAATTGTATTACAGTATCGTAAAATTTCAGTATCAATTATATTTGGCCTTTTTTTTTTAAAACAGGCTGCTGATGTAATATGGTAATGTAGCATTATATGACAGATGGATTGGTTTCACAATAGTCTGTTCACCCTCTGTTACACAACTTATTTGAAAACAAATATATTATTTTACCTAATCTGAACAGACAGAAACTAGACAGTCATGGACATTCTGTTTGTGTCGTTTCTTAAAGCATGTCTAATTCACCCATCTTCACTTTAGAACAATGTAAAAGAAAGGAAAACAAATAAATTAATGAGGTATTGATCTGCCAAGTGAAAAATAAAGAAAAAGAACAGATTAAGTCCACAGAAAATACAATCATGGTACATTCTAAATGCAAAAAAATATATCAAGAAGAGTAGTGAAATAAATGAAACAGAGCATTTAGACAATTTTGCATAAAAATGTAGCTACCAGCATTCCAATAACACCAGTATGTTTTCTCTCCTCATTAAAAATCTTATCATCATTGCCTTTAAGACAGTAGAAGTTCCAGGCCTGTTCATCTTTTTACTACTTTTGACATCACCACACACACACTAGTAATTTTCACACTAAAAAGCAAACCCACCTAATATCACTCTTGCTAGCAGCACTTTGGGAACTGTAGTGCAAACTGAGACAAGGTGCAGGGTTTTACAGTTTTGAAATGTATTTTAATTTGAATGGGGACAAAACCCCCAAATGTGAGTATTTTCTATGAAATAGAATAATGAAAACAAGTATTTCAGGTCAAACAACTTTCCTCATTTGAAAAAAGGTATTTCTGTCATCTGTTACTGAAGAGTATAATTAAATAAAAGATTAATTAAATCAGTGAAAGGAATTTTGCAAAGAATGTCAAAATTGGCATGATTTGATTTATAATTTCTCCACTGGACTTGTTCTGAAGGAATTAAGGACAATAAAACCTGACTATCTCCTCTGTATTTTTTTTTCTGTTTTTAAAACCTTGAATTTGTCTTATGAATTCATGTTATACTTTTACAGAAAATCCAATTATATTTTAATTTCCTTGGGGATAAAGAAAGTAATTTCATTTAAAAAGGCTATTTCACCATCAAAACACTAGCTTTTGAATTCTGATGATTTAGACACTTTAAAGCAAATCAGGTCTGAGTGTTCTGTACTTGTCCAATTTAGTCATAGTTTGACATTTACTGTATCTACATTTTATTTTCCTTTACAGTCATATTCCTTTTGATTAGAAATATTCTGTGTCTTTATTGTCAAATCACGTTTGTGCCACAAAAGAAAGTAGAGCAGCAGTCATTAACAGATTTGAAATATGTGAGCTCTGAAAGTTGTGAATGATGGTTATAAAACCATTTGTTTAGTCTATCTGATACCCAATTAGGAAAGGAGATACTCTTTTCTTATTAACCGATTTTGGCATTCACATGCTAGTATACAAAAAAATGAGGATAATATTAAAATCAGACACACTGTAATTCAGAATCAAAAACTGAAAATGGATTTGAGAGAATTAATTTTTTTTCTTTTTTAATCAATTAAGGCCCACCAATTCATTTGTGCATTTTTTTTTATTTTTTTTTTTAAGCTGGAAAAATTTAGACAAAACTCTGTATGAAAGAATTAAGTAAGAAATTGTATTTTTTCAGCCAATTTTTATTTTGCCAGAAGGACAGACTCATTCTATGTCTTAGTTGTGGTGAGCAGAATATATGACATAATGCACAGTGGAAGTCTATATGCCATACACACCTTTCTATCAGCCATAGAATTGGACAAGACTTCTCAACTGAATCTCAAATCTCTTAACTAATCTATACATGGTTAATTTGAAGAGTTAGAAAAGTCAGAAGCTCTGTACTGTACAACTACAGTTGGATCAAACTGGTTACTTGACTGTGTGTCTTAGAAACTTTGGATTACAAGTTTCATAAAAAGTTACTATCATAACAGAGCAGCTTGATTGCAATAAACTTATCTTTCACTCAAAAAATCCCAACTTTTTTGAAGAGCATTTTTCCCATCACCAGTTTATCTGTTTTACTATTTTAAAAGAAAGGAAGTCACAGGGCTTAACAACCAAAGCACTACCTCAGATAGTCCCATATCTGTGCCAGGGAGCATTTGGAAGGACCCATCTCACATTCCAAATATATTAGAGATTAATAATTGCTAGAAGAAATGGGATACTTACTGGAAAAACCATATGTCCCTATACAGAGGGATTACCATGCAAGAGAGATCTACACTAATAAAATAAAATATAATAAGTAAAGGTAATCTGCATGCATCTATCATCTCAAAGTTAAAAACACAGATTCCTACTTTTGGCTGAAAAGAGAAAATACATTACACAACTAGTCTTTACTCAGGCAAAATTAAGGGGCTGCAGATGATGTGCACAAATACAGTAAAACGTGACTCTATTCTGATGAATTGTTTAAAACAAGGTGAAATAAAAGTAAAATACCTAAACACATCAGCAGTGATAAGATTCCTCTGGTTTTTGGAAAAACTCGAGCAAGTTGCATTTAGCAGATGAAACACTTGACTAGGACTTGGGAATCCTTGGTTTTCTTCCCCACAGACTTCTTATCAAACCACCTGATTAACATTATAGATTCTAAGTTATATTTATGAATTCATCCTCTAATCATTTGCACACTTAAATGTACTTTCCAAAAAAAATACATGCAAGAAATGCCCATCCATAGAAGGCTCATTAGAAATAAATAGGAGATCAATTTGCACCTTATCCCAAAAAGGAGGCAATGATGGTTTCCTTTACTTCCTTTTCTTTGTTATTTAGGCTTACTATCCTGTCAGAGAATCCCCCCTGTGTATTCTAAAGCGTCTGAAGGAGTTGAAACAACCAAGTGGAAAGTGTGAACCAGAATTTGTTCAAGAGCATACATAGCAAAATGAGTTACTACTACCAAGGAACTAGCAAGAATGAAGGTTTTTAATCACAGAATCTAGAATTTATTCTAGGGACCAAGTCATTCCAATGACTAAATATTCCAAACCAGATCATAAAACTGTAATTGCCAACCAAGACCTTAAAAGCAGCACATTGCACATCCTTTGTCAGCCCTCAGAGCCACAGAAATTAAAAAGTTAAACCAGGTGCCAACAGATAGAAGAACATGTGATAATTCCCTTAGCTTGTTATTGCTAAATATTGTTGCCCTCAAATCAATAATCCTAGAAGATTACTGCACGAAAACACCCTACTCATATACACAGCAACTTATCCTAAAAAAAAAATTATAAATAAATAAATAAATAAATTCTAGTCAATAAAAAAGTGAACCTAATCAGTGAAATAATGTATAAAGAAAGGAATCTTTGCCTTGGAAAGCCTTCACATTTTGTAGGTATGATTAGGTAAATACTTCAACAGGCAAGATAAATTAATATTCAGTATTTAACAGCAGTGAGATTTTCTGCTTTACTGAATTGTTGTGATGTATATGGGCAAGCACTTTCATATAGGAGCATGGAGGGGGAAGCAATAGTGAAATAGCTTAAGTGTGTTCAGTAAATATATGGAAGAGAAATATACCCAATAGGCATGGAGGCAAACTTAAAAAGGACATGGAGATCACTGAAGCATATCGAAGAATAGTTAACATTTGCAGATAAACTGTGAATAGAAGGGAACCGATATGGAAATAAAAATATAACGTTAGAAATTATATTTGAAAAAAGTACAGACCTTCCTTGAATTTATTTGTTCTTAAAAGCTGATCAGATCATAGAAGAAATTCTGAAAAATACTGTCATTTCTCAAGAATTCTGACAAATTAATTCACTACCATACTACTTTAAAAATAATTTCAAATTTCATTTGTATTTCATGTGTATTATTGACATTAAAATAAAAATTAAGTGCATTTAAAGTTATATGATTTATGAAATTTCTTCTTACACTAAAACACTATTCTTTATCACTTTGAGATTATATTTCCTGAAGGCATACTTTTAACATAGCATTTGGAAATATAATTATATTGAAAAATGGACTCTCTGTAGTTAAAAATAATCTTTTCAACTTTTCTGCTATTTGTCTGAAGTTTGATGTAATTTTTTCCCCTCAAAGCTTCTATTTTGTTCAGGGCACTACAACTAACTTATAATAAACCCCATTCTAATGAACTGGGGTCCTCACAATTCTACACACTGTGTAATAGTAGAGTGACAGTAGGTCTCAAAACCGCCCCTCCTGAAACAAACAAAAAAAACAGATAGAGAGGGCCTTCTGCCCACTAGGTATTTCCCACAGCATATCGCAAACACATTCTCCAGCCTGTCACTTGTGCTGCTGCATATGTGACTGGATAAACACTATTTAGCCCTGTTTGCCTGGGTGAGTAGTCAGAAATTGCATGTTAAACATGCTACCAGCAGAATGCTGCTGCTCACTGCAGTATCAGCAGCAGCTAGAGAAGCATGGTGTGTACACAGTGTATAGGACTACACAACATTGTTACAAGGTACCTAAAAGTAAACCATCTAGACTGTATTCATCCTATTGCTGAACAGTAATTGTACCACTTGAGGCGAATTAAACACACACTTATGCTTAAGTATAGAAAGATTTAATGAACAATGCATTGGATAGAGTCCTACCACCATAAACAGTTCTACAAGGAGTCTGCAAAGATGCGGCATGAGTTGATTCCTCAGCCTGGTATTCAGTTCATCCCCCAGCACCAGCTCTGTTTATCAAAAGTGGCCCCTGAGCACATCCATTCCGGGATCCACCTCTAAAGGACAACGAATGCTGCCAAATTTCTTACCTCAACAGCAAGGGAAAGTCCTTCTCTCTCTGGAATCCCTGCTTCCAGCCAGTTATCCAGTTCTGCATTTGGGCCACCTTGCCCTGTATACCAGATCACTCCTTGTTCACAAATTACCACTGCTGAGAAGTTACAATGTGAATTTCCACTTCAATCTTCAGTTTCAATTTAAAACTAGTCAGAGTTTTTGTTGAGTTTCCTGAGGTATCTGATATACCTCCAATATATTGTTTCCTTGAATTCACCACAGGAGAATGTGATTCTTTACGTAGCATGTTACATCTAGATAAGGGCCAAGCATCTAAGCCAAAATGTTCTTTGTAGTCACATTTTTGAAATCCATCAACACAAGGCTGAGCCCTCTCTGGCTTTGCTCTGAAACCTGACTGAGGGTTCAGCACCAGGATGGTTCTGCCTCAGTCCCTCTGCAATAGCAGTAGCAAACTACTTTTGCTGCATTTTCTCTTGCATCCTTGCCAAGTACATACATAAAGCAATAATTAGCTCACAACCTCATTAATGCTCACCTAATGTCATCTCAGGAGTTGTCAAATCCCTGATTCCAGCACTATCAGATATATAGCAAGATATATAGCAGATATATAGACTCAAAACATTCACAGTAGATTTGTTGCATTGACCACACACCTAGCATCTCTCAAAACACTCAGCTTCTCTAGATCTTTAAATTTAACTACTAGAAGGTAAAATAAAATTAATAGTAGCATTCCCTCTTCTGACTATATAGAAGACAGAAAGAATTAATATTTATAGCTAGAGAACATGTAGTGAAGAAAAAATGAAGGGTGGGCAAGAATGAGTGAAGTTATGG
Source organism: Antrostomus carolinensis (assembly GCF_000700745.2). Classification (NCBI taxonomy): domain Eukaryota; kingdom Metazoa; phylum Chordata; class Aves; order Caprimulgiformes; family Caprimulgidae; genus Antrostomus; species Antrostomus carolinensis. The sequence goes on from NW_010312891.1 coordinate 6,472, forward strand.
AATGGGGTCCATGCAGGAAAGGGTTAAATATCTGGACTGAAAAAATCATAATCAAAATGACCAAACGGGGAAAACACAGATACGAAAGACATGGACTGGGCTTTAATCTAGTGACAGTGCCCATGGCAGGGGAGGAGGTGGGTTGGACTAGATGAACTTTAAATGTGTCTTCCAACCCAAACCATTCTGTGATTCTACTGATCTATGAAACACAGAAAAAGTGAATATGGAAGAATTAATAGTTCTCATGACACATGAAAAAGGACATAAAATAAATTATATTAGGCAAAAGACTTAAGAAAAATAAATAAATGTATACATAAATAAGTTGTGAGACAACTTCAATTTAGCTAAATAAAACTGATGGGTACCTGAGCTTCTGCAGCTCATGGGAGACTTCTTAAAATTTAACTGAGCTCTAAGCTAGCTATACTGGGAAAAAAACAGAGCATTCATTGCTGTTGCAAGAACTTCAGTCACAGTTTTTAAAAATGCATAAACAACATTATACTATTTTAGATGCAATGGTCAAATTTATGTCATGCTTCCTCATCGTTGATACCTTCAAAAGTTTGGACGGTGGGATTGTTTGCTTCTGAGTGCCTTGATAACCATTTAATGCCTCAGTTAACTCTATTTCATTACTGCTTTAAGCAGTGTGGTTGAACTAGATGATCTCCAGGGGTCTCTTCCTGCCTCAAGTGTGCTGTGATTTCACCAGGTCTTTGATTAGGCTATTGCTTAATCCTGTGGTTATCTGATGCACCAGCATAAAGATATATAAGTAGTCTAGAATTCCATGATCCATGTAAAATTTCCATTTTACTGCTACAGTTTTCCAACTTTTAACACATTTTTTTGTTTGTTTTCACAAAATGACAAACTCATTTGCCCCCAAAGACAACAGAGAAACTGCAACTGCCTTATTTATTATAGGGAAGTAGGAAGATACTATATAGAAACCAGTTTTACCATTCAACCTTTTCTGGTGGTTCAGGATGCTGAATGATACTCTTACTTTTAAGGATCACATACAATACCCTTTCTTCTTGCAGGTAGTTCCAAAAGAAATATCTGTACACATCAAGGTATGGCAATAAAATGAAAGCTACAAGATTAACAATGCCTGAATAAAAGCTTAGTGTGCTCTAGATAAAAGCTTTTATGAAAGGTGGGCTCCAAATCCTGCAAAACGATGAATGCCTTCATCTTTCATGGTCTCCCTGAGATGACAAATGTGCTCAGCACTTAACTACTTGGTTTCCCTACTGTCAAAATGAAGGTTTCAAGCAACTAACAGGTGAAAACTTTTCAGCAACTAACAAATGATTTCGATTATATTTTCATGCATGGAATGGAAAATTCATTCACATTATTCTGTTAGTGTAATCAGCAAGAAAATATTTCATGCACAAACATAAGGTATGTGCACAGACTCTTTAAAAACACTAATCTAATGAGTATTCTTAAATGTTTTGACTAAAATAGAAGGTCTTTTTTGTGGAAATATTTTTTCAGCCCAAATAAGTAGCAAGAAACCAAAGCCAATATGGACCTGACATTAACTATTTAAACATAACTGTGTAGTCTCAAAACTCAAGTATAATGATGAAACTTTTTTTTTTTTTTTAATAAAAAAAGGAGTAGTATAAAAGCATACAAAAGGGCCATCTGATTGAATGATAAAAACCAGACAGATGATATCTGAAAAGATCTGTTCAGGCTGCTATTTTATTTCATGCATTGAAATGTCAGCTATACAATGGGTTTCATCAGTGCACTGATGCATTTATTTTTTTATTGCTGACTTTGTACTCATCTATAACTGATCACTTTGGATTTTTTCCTCAAAGAAATAGTTCCCCCAAGAAAAGAAAAAAATTCCCTTCCCCCCAGCCTCTTTGATTCAAAGTTCACATATATTTAATTTCAAGTTTAAGGCTGAAAAAGTGAGGGGACAACATACAAAAGGTACAGCATTCTGAGAAGCAGCATGATCCACCAGTAAAGACACTATCTCTCCACTACAGTTCTTGGGTCTAATATACATTTTAGCAATATTATTCAATTTCCAAATTCTCATATATTTGCAGGGCAAACATAAGAATACCTGATCACCTCACAACATGGACTTTGTCTTTCCTCACAGTAACCTTTTATAGATAAATTATATATTGATTTTACATACAGGCTACTGATGAGAGAGAACGTACCTACTCAGACGTATACATGCAAATACAAGCAGGCCCTGTGTGCTTTGCACTCACGGGAAGCCAAATAGCCACATAAGCATGAAGACAACAACCTGACACAGCCAGACTTGCAGCTTTTTCAGCAGATGATTAGGTCTGTGCTCTGTGTGCAGCCCCCAGGCAGTGTGGGCACAACTCACTCACATTCATCTACAAAGGACAATACATCTGTGCTATTAATGACTTAGTAAAGGTCATTAAATAAATACAAAAACCCAATAAATTTAATCCATGCTTCACAAGGGTAGACTATAAGAAAGTCAACCATCATTCCCTTCTTGTGATGTCAATATTTGTGTCCATTGTCTTACACTATATGTTGAAAAATATGTAATTGTTTGTCCTAGGGCACACGGACTACAAAGACTGAGACAATAAATTTAAATTCTAAAACATTCTGCCATAAATTAAAAGATGTAAAATAAAATAAAATGTAGAAACCATCTCTGCTATTTATGTTTTTCATTCTTCTTCTACTCCTAACTGGACAAGAGGTATATTCAACATCAACCTCAGTAGCTCAAGTACCAAAAGGACTTTTTTTCATTTAATAATTCTTCTCCCAAGAGATATGCACACAAATATCACATTAAAAAAAAAGGACATAATTTTGGAATTTATTCTAGCTGCCATCCCGATTTTCAGGAACAAAGAGCCCCAGGCCTTCAAACATTCAGTAGTTTAATCACGAGTAGGATCATGGACTTGCAAAGTTACATGGACAAAGTTACAAAACTGCAATACATTTATTTGTGAATTCTGCTTGCAATGTTGCTGTGATTAAGCCCTTACAACCACTTTTCAGGACTAAAGAAGACCATTTCAGCTGCAATGCAGATAAAATGCTGATAGTGTAATAAGAAGTTCAGTGGCCCATGGTAATCACTGCATTCCCATTCAAGCGATTCCACACCAAACTGATAGACCAGGTCATTACAACAGAACATATGAAGTAAATGGCATATGAAGGACTTTCTCATTGAAGGGAAATTATTTTCTAGTTGTCAACTGAGCAGTATTACATATATATCAAAGCCTAATTTGAAATATTTAGTCTGTTTTATATTTCTGTTCCTTTTGAAGCCAATCCCAGAACTTGATATTCTCCTTTGCTTGTTTTTCATTTGCCTATTTCTCATTTGATTTTTTGTTTGTTTGTTTATATCAACTCTTATCTGATATTCAATGTTAAAACAGTATTTGAGGGACAAAACTATGCCCTTGAATACTTTGTCTGAAAACTACACAAGGAAGTTTTCTATGAACTCCATCGACATTATTTGTACTTTATTACCTTCTGTTCACTCTCAGAGAGTTCCTTTACTGTTGTGCAAAGCTGCAAGATAGTGAAACTCTCCTCCAAATCTCCTTAGGTAACTTCTGCTCAAATCTTCCACCATTTGTACTGGCTTTGAATCTCCAGATTTGACTTTTGTTTTTTTCTGTGTATATTGCAATAATTCCTTTTTACGCATATATTATACTTGTGAGTTATCAGCTAAAAAGCTTATGCCTCTTATTTTGAGGCTCAACCTTCAGCACATTAGGTAAGTTATAAAACAATTGACATTGTTAAATAACAGTGTGAAGAATAAAATAAAACTCACTAAGAAATGGTATCCTTATACTGCAGCACATGTTATCATGGAATTCATTTTTATTTCAGTCATAATAAATAATATTCCCAGGGCATTTAAGGGCTTATAGAATTCATAAATTCTTTCATGGAAATGTGGCAACAGAGCCTCTCACCTAACAGTATGCAAATTTCTTTTTGAATTTCATTTGGGTTCATAAACCACTATTTAAAGCAATTAAGTGTAAATGAACCAAGTAATATATAAGAGTGATAGCAATACAGGAATGATTGCTTAGTTAGGAAGTTAAATGGGATGATCAATTTCTAACATAATATCTAGCAATTCTTGCAAGTTTTTGATTTTATGTTTCACAGCTATGGTTTATTAGGCACGTGCAGGATTTCTTGTCTTGCTCAATGCAATTCAACCCTAACACCATTTATAAGTAGTCTTCTTATTAGTGCTTATTCAAAAGTGTGGTGCTCTCTACCTGAGCATCAACTTCAGCAAATCTTTTCTCTCTGTTCCTCTTTGCTTTTCCATCTTAGATACAAGCTACTCTTATTTCCTTTCAGTCTCTCATTACCCTATCTGCCTTCTAGCTGCTGGTATACATCCTTCAACCCAGCTAAGATCCCAGTGCTTTTGAGCCAAAGTAACAGCAAACACAATTGAGCAACTCAGCTCTGCCATTCAGAATTCAGGTTGTGACATTGCCAGGCTACCACATAGCAAGTGTCCCCCATGCTGATATTGCTCAAGTACAGAGTATAACTGATGTCCTCAAATCAAGTACAATAATCTGTTTGTAAACTACACATGAATATCTTCCAAGTAGCAGCTTAGGATTCAGTCATCTACCAGTAGACAGATAGTTGAGCTCTATTCCAGCTCAATTATTTATGATTTTGTAGTCAAGTTGTGTAGATTGATTTATGCAATTTCTTTTAGGTGTCTGAAAAAAAAAAAAAGAGTTATGCTTGACAGATGATGAGCCAGTTAATGAACACTGTGGAGTCCTCATCGTGCAGCATGAACCGTTTCAGAATGAGAGAGAAAAAAAAATTGACGGATTCAAATAGAATAAAAACTTTTAGTGATTTTTTTTTTTTTTTTAATTCAAATTAATGTAGGGCTCTCTCTGTCCCCTAAATACAAAGAACTGTGAAAAACAGTGCCTCAGAGGTGTGGCCAAGCCACACTGATTGTGAAATTGGTCTTAAGCACAGCCTCAGAGAGAATTTTGCTGGCATACCTGGGAGGACAAATTGTAAGGACTGGGAATACATTAAACTAGAACTGATGATGAATCCTCTCAGGAAACCATCAACTCAGTTCAGGCCTCAAGCCAGAAGTTTTCCATTTTCTTTGTGTTAATTCAGGCCTCTTTATAAATGCTTGAAGATGTTGCCACTCACTTCTTCCACAGCTGAACTATGCCAGCAGCTTCTTCTATCCAAATTATTAAAAAGATTAATTTTAAAAGAAAGAGAAGCAGAAAGGAGAGGGAGAGGAAATGGTAAACTGGTATTGCTTAACAAAAATTAATCTACTTAGTATGCTTCACAAAATCTGCAAATATACACTCAAAATACCTTCAGATAGTTTGTGCTCAATTATAGAAGGATCATCTCTTAATATGAACATATCAAGAAACTAAACCATTAGGTATATACAATATTTTAAAGTCAGACTCGCAACAACATTTAACAAATTTTACAATTTAGTATTTTTTTAGTGTAAAATAAATATGCCATGGTCTCAAAGAAACTCATCCTTAAGATCAGAATCCAGTTACCAGGCACTGAGTTTTCAGAATTTGGATCGCAATTAAAATTTTAACTCTTGTCTAAAGCTGAGAACCTGCTCTTGCTAATAATTTCCCATTTCCCATTCCTTCCACTGAAAAAGGGTTTCTTTTTTTTTTTAACTTCAATGTTTATTTTTATTTTTAAAATTTTGAATTATACTGTATTTAAAGTAAATCAGTAGATTTCAATATAAATATGAAGTATTAAATAATGTATATACTTTACAAACTCACAATAAATGTTTCCCTCAGAAATACAGAGATGGGCGAGAAGAATATTTCAAGTTTAATTTCTGTTTCTAATGGTAAAATTGTGTTAGGGAATTCTGAACTTCAACAGGTTACAATCACCTAATGTGCCAATAGTCCTTTTCAACTTTTTTGCAGCAACACAGTGTCTCCACAACAGAAGTGAAATACTGTAACAAGACAACAAGCTCTGTGAGTAATTCTGCATACTGAAAACCTGACTACTGCAAATTCTCTTTAGTGATTTTTCCAAACAGACACCATCTGAATTTTAAGGAACCTGAATGCTACCTCTCCCACTGCTAGAGACAGACCCAGGACTCTCTGCCTTCCTCCCATTGTCTCACAAGGTAACTGCAGGTACTCCACAGCTTTAAAAGAACAATAATGTTGTCAATGTTGTCTGTAAGCATCATAGGTACCATTGATATTGATGGAAAAATGTTATTTCACCTCTGACTTTATTCCAAGATTTCCAAACCATGAAAACCAACCAGGAAGCTGATTTGTCAGGTAGCTAAACTAAGAGGTGGAAACCTTCAGTGTATAAGAATCAGACTGCTACACAGTAGAGCTACCACTGATGGAGACCATTTCTATTCCTTTATTCTATCTATTTAGCAGGTTTCCAGAATGACAGACCTTTTCGTCATGCCACCCTTTCTATCTGCTAGTGATTTTCACATCCTGATCTGTGCTGAATAAATCACTTTGATGATGTGTGTGCTAATGTAGGGGCAGAAAGCTCAGTCAGTGCTGATGGTCAGGAAAAACTGGTGGGGCAAAAACTTGCATGCCTGTTGAACATTGTATCCTCGATAGACATTGTACAGATGCTAGCATTTAATCCATTTAAACTATTGGTTCTATCCAAGCTAGTTATTTGATAACAGGAGGATCAATCAGCAGAAATAAGACGAGAGGTATTATTTCACTTTAATTTGTTTGTAATTCTGAGTTTTAATGCTTTTTCATTGCCTCTATTTCTCCAACTCACCTAAAACTCCCACAACACATTTTTCTTCTATCATAAGACTATCAGTTTTAATCTTCAATTTACTACCCCCAGGAAAAATCTTAAAAGTAAAAGTAGATTCAGTGAGAGGGCTATATTGAGATATCAATTCTTTCATAATCTAGTAAAGAAAATCCAAAGCACAGTGTCGTTTGTAATTTGATATATGATAAATCTTTTAATGTCAAGCTCTCAAAAGAACAGAGGGTAATAGAGAACACCTTGCTATGGCTATGAAAACAGAAACAGACTAATACTTCTTAGAATTCCCACAGCCACTATGTTTACACAGTAGCGAGCATTTTACTAGTATATTTGCATTTTCTATGCAAACAAGATTGAAATAAATAGGAATTTAGTCGGAGAAACAATGTGACAGAGAGAATTCCAGACTCTTTGCCAGTGGCAAATCCAGGGGCAAAACTGTGTCATCTGTCTATTCTAACAATTACATCTGAAAATTAACTGTTCTATTTACATACACATTCAGATTTATATGGACACAGTTTATTCACCATAGCCAGGGTTTGGTTATATATGTTATGTAAGCATAGGTATACACAGCATCAAAAATAACTTAGGTATTTTATAATATCTATTATAATACTAATTGTAACAATATAACTGAAATATGGCAATCCTTTTAAACCCAGTTTACCTATAAGGACTGAAACAGGAAGAGACTGCTTAGCTTTTATCAAAGAATATAATGTTTCCAAAATCCCAAAAATAATTATTTTACTTCAGTATTAGTTAAAGTAAAAATCAATACCTGTTCTAAAGATGGCATATGAATGTATTTATTTTTGGAGCCACATTATACATCCTGATTAAATCCTAAACCTACGCATGCAAGACCTTGAATTACTCCACATGGTCTTTACTACGCTCTGAATGAGCCAGGTTGCTCTTAGAAGAAATGTATGTGAGCTTGTAACAACAGGCCTCGTAATGATGCATTTATTCATATTGCCTTGAATGCTGAGATTTTCCTCTTATATACTTAATATTACCGTAGCCTATCACCATGCACAGAATTCCCTACATTTTTAAACACTGAGAAGCAAGGCAACAGGACTATCAGTATCAGCTATCAACATGGCAGGAATTCTTCCTGCATTAAAATCATATATCTGAAGTCTTTGCTGTGACTAATCAGTAGAAAGACAAGACACTCCCTTTCAAACTTCCCAAGGTGTATACAAACACAAGAGCAAAGGTAGAACCCTTAAAAGATTACATGTTTGTTTTTATAAGTGTAAGTACAAAAAGTTAGGAAAGTTCTCACAATATCACACTATTTTTAAACAATGATCTCTTTTCACTGGGTCTCTAAGAGAGTATTCACAATCACTATAGCTCTCTGAAAAAAATCAGGCTTTTATCATAAATTACCAAGCTACAATAGTGGCTCAAAGTAAAATTATTTTAATAATAAAATAAAATTTTCCTGACTCATTTTCAGAAAAGGAATGAATTGTGCATGCTCAAACAGTAGCCACTTCTCATTTGAAAGCAAGCATGCTAAATTTAAGATCCAAAACCAAAAAACTAGAAAAATAATTATTATCCATTAATAGTCTTGAAGGAGTAGAGGAGTGTGAAACTCCAGTTATAAGCACCAATACTGACAGCATAAAGTAAACTATCACACACAGGTATCGCAGCACACAAGTGCTTTTCAACATTTCCAAGGTTTTGGTGAACTCAGAATCAAGGCAAATAATTTACAATGCCTTTGCACTCACTCTTAAGCAGTAGAAATGCTATGCCTTTTTTTTTTTAAAAAAAAAAGTCTTTGACAGGAGAATGGGTGAGCAATGCACCTGCTGAGACATGTTTAACAAAATTTGTTTTCTCTCCTCAACCTTTATTCAGTTCTTCCAGATCTAGAGGTAAATTGTGAACTGAAACCAATGCTGTATGTATAAGAACCAGTCACATGGAAATGTTAATCTATTTCTCAAGCCCTCCTGGTCTTTATCTCACTATCAGAAGGCCTTCAAGCCAAGACCTCAGCCCTGCTGCCCATCCATTTCAAACTGGGCCACAGCTTTTACTTGAGTCTATTCTTAAATTTTATGAAATTACAATGCACGCCACTTCAGTAAATTATAACTGAAACCGTCTTTGCATTAATATTACACCTTGGAAACGTTCATATTTAGGCATGGCACTTCATATATATTTTGTTTGTTTGTTTGTTTTTTAATGTTTAAGAAGTTGTAGTTTGGCTGACAGATAAATGAATCATCAGTCTGTCAAATAAGAGAGGGTAAAACCAGTAGGTTTTACCAGGGCAGGGGAAGGGGTTCCCCAGCAGCCTGCAGGACCCCAGCCACAGCCAGTGGGTATTGCTGCGTATTTACACTGCCTTAAAGGAAAAAAAGCTGAGCTCCATTAAAAGAAAACAGGACGAGTTCAGAGGCACTTCAGTGGCCTTGAAATTACTTTATTAATCTTATTATATTATTGCTAACCCATATAAAACTGCCAAAGGAGAAGACAAGGTATCATCTTTAAGAGGATGAAGGATACCTCATCACATGCAAAACTACTGATGTTTCTAATTGTGCCACTTTCAGAGATAAATGATTCTTTTGTTTGTTTCACAGATCTGTTGGTGACACAGGATAAAAACAAGTGCTCATACCAAAACTCGAAAGAGGGATTCACAACGGACAAACACTGATATCCGGCCCTTTCCTTCTTTCTTTTCTTTGCACAATGGAACAGTCTAGAAAACCATTCACAGTATTTCTCTCCAAAGACAGGCCTCAGCAGCAGAGCACCACATTTGAAAAACTTTCCTCCTCCAGTTGTCTGATTTGCTTTCTTTTTTATGGTCAAAGGTTCCCCAAGAGTGACTTTTTACAACCTCGGACTGAGCCAGTGTTTAGTCAGAGGTCAGATCAGAGCAGTACCTGATCTACACAAGAAAGAAGCACTGATGTTTAACTGAATCAGAAGTCTCACTCTGACTTTGAAAAACATACATGAAGGCAATTTGATTTAATGTGATTTGCATACTAATTCCATCATCTCAGTGACAAAACAAAGATGATGACATTTGGAGTATTCCGAGTATTGTGACAAATCTTTAGATATTTATACTATTTTCTATCATTTTACCTCTACAGTTTCTTCACTACTTCATGCCAATTAACCTAGTTGAGAATATCATTACATTTTTGACACAAGATTATCATAGAGAATACAAAATTAATTTTTTAAAAGACATAATAAGTTTGCACTTATATCAGTAGTTCAAGGGGGTAGGAAGTTACCAGTGATTTATTCCCCATTTGATTTGTCTGTGAAAGACATCACGGATTCAAGGGCTGGTATGTAACAATTGCACCCAGCTGTTGCTTCGTTAGAATACATCAATTGCTGTGCTTATATCAAGAAGACTTAGTGGTAGATTTTGTGCTGAAGATTATGTAGATCAAAGTAAAGCTTTTATTACCATTTAGTCCCCTTTAAATGTGTTATCTCAAAGATTTCTATCTAATTCATTATACACATGCTTTTGTTATTTAGAATGTTTCTCCATTGAGTTTTGCAGCACCTTTCATCCAACCGTATGAACCGCACATACATGTGTCAATTCTTTAAGTGTGCAAGCAGCTGATGCAGCATTAAGTAGGGTGTTCTGGCCAGGTCTGGAATGGTGGTGTCATTCATAAATTTAAACCTGTAAAGAGTGCATTCTTGTCACCCAAAATAAGCACAGAAACTCCTTTTAAAAATCTCAAAATTCATGACTGAGAACACCAGCAATGAGCAATGCTTCCTGCCATAGTTATGATACTGTTTTTCATCACTACAAAGTAGCAGACACTGTGTTTTTCTTATTATCTTCTGTGTAGGTATACCTTAAGCTTAACACGGCAGACTTCACTTTAAGGTAGATACAAAAGTGATATAAACTGAAAATGCCATGTTGTAAATTCCTTTTAAATTCTACTGAGAATCTTAATAATCCAATAATGTTCAGGCCAATTATGCAAAAAACCTCAAAACAACGCCTTCTTCAGCAAATATGCTCTTTGAGAATTATTTTTAAATGTCACTTACCAAAACACATTTCAAACAAATAAATAACATCTAATTTCTTCCAGATTATATTGCCATCTGAAAGGCACCAATATTTATACATGAGATTATAAATTGTCCAATTTGTTTTTCAGTTTCTTTGGAAGAATTATACTGTCAGTTTCAGGATTCAGAAACACAATGTTCCTCTCTATAAGATGAAGGAAGATCTGAAATACAAATAATGAACATTCAAAAATCTCTTAAACTATGATAAGTATACAGATAAATTGAATAGTACAAAGTTGTTATACGGCTGTGATTTCTTTCACAAACAAAGCATTTATTATTATTATTATTAGGTTTTCATCTTATTATGATTATTATGTCATACAATTGTATATATTATCATTGTACACATATTAAAAAACTGGTAAACAACAATAACGTAAATTGTCATTCAATCCTTTAAAAAAAATGGAAAAAGACAAAATTAGGATTGCCTGCACTGCCTCGCTGCCCTCATGCTCTTCCTTTCAGACACAAACATGACAGTGTCCTATTTTTGCCTCTCCTCAAAAGATGAAAGACTAACTGAAAACAGTGAGGCATAGCTGACAACTCCATAGGTTTTTTGCAGCCTTCAGCTCTACTGCTTTTGGCAGTACTGAGTTTTTGTAAACATAAAAATAGAAACAAAGTGGGCTCCTTGGAGACCTACCTAATTAAGAGTTTTATTAATTGATAATAGAGCAGTAAAAGTATGATGGTACATGTAATGACTTAGCTTTGATATACAAAGGATGTATGGTCTGGTGGAGCTACAAAGCCATAAAAACTTGCAATGTGTATAGAGTGGTTAATTACAATGTATTATAGTTCAGTGTCATACAAAGACATTCAGAGGGTCCAGTTGGTTCATCACAAAATCTTTCAAGACATCTGTGAGCTCAGGCTTGGAGACTACTGTGATCCTATAGTAGTAATGCAAATATAATGTTTAATCAGTACAATTAAATTACCTTGATATGGAGTGTCATATATAACCACATGCAGTTTACTATTTGTACTTTAAGATGTCAGCATGTTTGAGACAGAATTTGGGATGTTGTTTTTTAGCTGAAATCCATGATAGCTACCACAACAAGGTGTGTTGCATGAAGCAACAAACTACTAACACATTCTGCCTGTCAAAATGATCATTTTCATTTGTATCAAGAAATCAGGATGCAAATGATGATGCTTTCACCACATAGTTATGTAGAACAGCTTATAGCTAAAAAAAAGCAGCCGTTATAAGTGGACAAAACGTTTTATATTTTCAGACAGTATTCTTCTGTTATTGAAAAATATGAAAATGCATTTCAAAATTCACTATGATCATCATAAAATAGATAATTTCAGTATGTTTTATTCACTTACCATTACCCTGAAAATAAGATTTCTTTCTGCTGACCTTTTCCTTTTCCCGTCCCTTTTATTTTTGCAAGGAGAATGAAATACAGATTCCTTCTGTTTACACACAGGAATGATGCAAGAGGAATAAACAAGGCTTAGAAATGTGCTCATAACATATAAAGTAGAGCCCCCTACACTCTCTTGTAATATTTTCCCTTTGCCAGAGACTCATACTATGGTTTGGGACTTTATTATGGAAATGAGGTATCATTAGACTTTATCAACAAAGTGAGTATTGCAGACAGGAATTGATACTTATATCCAAGTTAGTCTCATGTATAAATGGAGAACAAATTGTACGGTTACTTTGGAAGGAGGAAAAAGAGGCTTGGGACCCTAGATTCTCCATTCCACTAAGGACAAACATTTTCCATGCAAAAGGATTTGGTGAGATAAGTGCTACAAAAGCACTGACTCAGAGCAGTCCAAGCTGCTGTTGACTCCACAGCCCACTGACAGAGAGGTTCACAAGCTATTTCTTTCATTATGCTCTTCCTTGTGAGCAATGAGAATAACCACCACTAGCCAAGCAGCAAGAACACCAGAAGCAGCTGTAGTCAATACTGGGGGCCAAGACGTGCCACCATCTAGTTACATTTTTGTCCAAGCTCCTCATCCCAAGTATGTAAAGACCTTGCATAAAAGTGCAGCTCTCCTAGTTCTGTTGGAAAGTTGTTTTCAGAAAGTTGATGTGTCACAAAGGTACAGTAAATGTAAACAATGCAGTGATACCAACTTGAATCTGCAGGCAGCCTAGAGCAGTACTTCTAAGAAGGTGGACTAACCACCCAGCTCACATTAATAATTGTCCTCATGAACCTGATTATCACCTTTCTCAAGGACACATAAGATTTCACCATTTTTACTGCAGGACTACCACTCTACTGCAATAATCCAAGTAGCATTTTGTTTTCCTTTCTCCCCACCTGACAGAACATGCTCCTGCTCTTCTCTTTTTCATAAAAAACAAAGCACATTCTGCTCTCTTCTTTGCAGATCACCTTCATGGGGTGAAGACAATGGGTTGGCAAAGCTTTCTACAAATACCTGCCCAAGCTCAATAGGAACTGGCTGATTACATAGCAATATCCAAATACAAACCACAAAAGAATCCTCCCCTCTATTAAACAAATTAAAAACCTCAAAAATAAGCCAAAAAACTCCACATTCAGGAACATTTTGAAACAGGAGAAGGATCTGGTATGTCTTGGAGGGGATATAGGGCATAGGAATAAATAAAACAGGGTAACGAAGAACAGTGTATCTTGAAAAAAGCGTTTCAAATGCACAACATAGAACACCTCACAAATTTGTTATGCACTACTGAGTGGCTTGTGAATTTTAACAGCTGCCGTCTCCTAATGGAAGTGATGCAAATTAGAAAAATGATTACAACAGGATAGAAATGACAGAAGATTCAGGTAACACATCCATCGTTCAGTCTCATTAAAAAGTTCTCTCTGATACATTTTGGTCTTTACTTATGAGCTATTTGTATTGGGTTTGTGTAGCAAGGTTTTGGTGGCTTCAGTGAGAAGCTGACAGAAGCTTCCCCTATGTCTAACAGAGCCAGTGCCAGCCTGCTGTTCTTCTGCAACCCATGGAGGTTAACAATGGAGTATATATCCACCTGCTGTCCATGAAGGACCCCACACCAGGGCAGGTAGATGCCTGAAGGAGGCTGTGGCCCTGTAGAAAGACTGTGCAGGAGCAGGCTCCTGGCAGGACCTGTGGCCCCATGGAGAGAGGAGCCCGCGCCGGAGCAGGTTTGCTGGCAGAACTTGTGACTCCTTGTGAGACCCATGCTGGACCAGTCCGTTCCTGAAGGACTGCACCCCATGTAAGAGACCCACACTGCAGCAGTTTGTGAAGAACTGCAGGCCATGGGAAGGACTCACGTTGGAGAAGTTGATGAAGGACTGTCGCCTGTGGGAGGGCCATACTGGTGTGGAGGAAGACTGCGAGGAGTCCTCCCCGTGAGGAGGAAGGAGCAGCAGAAATAACATGATGAACTGACCACAACTCCCATTCCTCATCCACCTGTGCCACTGTGGGGGAGGAGGTAGAGAAATGGGAGTGAAGTTAAATCCAGGAAGAAGGGAGAGGTGGGAAGAAGAGGTTTTTAAAATTCAGTTTTTCCTTTCTCATGATCATACTCTGATTTTGATTGGTAATAAATTAATCGGATTTCCCCAAGTCAAGTCTGTTTTGCCAGTGACAGTAATGGGTGAGCAATCTCTCCCCATCCTTATCTCAACCCACAAACCTTTCATTATATTTTCTCTTCCCTGTCCAGTTGAGGATGAGGAGTGATTGAGCAGCTTTGGTGGGTGCCTGGCCTCCAGCTAGGGTCAGCCCACCACACTGTTCTAGACAAAAGGACAATGAAGGAAAAAGCAACAACCAAGGATGGAGGGGATGGGGGGGACGGGAAGGGGAGTCAGGCGGTGGCTTAGAAAATACTAAGGCAAGAGAAACTTAGCGGCCTGAAAAGAAATTTTCTGCATTACTTACCTTTTTCTCCTCAGTAGCAGTTCAGTAACATAAACAAACAGTACGTTTACATCAGAAAAAAACTCGTACCCAGATCTCTAATTGCATCTGACCGTTTTACTTCAGATGCTAGTACCTATGGTCATTTTAAGAAAAATTATAGTGCAGTATAAGTAACAGCAATGACAGTTAGAGGAACGGTTTTAAAAGCAAAGGCATTATATTCCTCTTTTGAAAGTACCAGTTAATTAACTGTGGTCAAAAGCACATGCTACATAACCCTAAGAACTGAAATTAGGTAAAGAAAAAAATGTACAAAACACCTAAACAGCTGCACACATTTCACACTTATCAGCAAAGTGAAATATTATATTCTAAATAAACTCATACACAATATTCTGATCAAACAGGAGCAGGCAACTGAACAGCCCATCATCTTGATGACAGACATTTTTTTTCTGCTTCCCTTGAGGAGAGTAACTATGTAACTGGCTATTTCTTGCCAGTTATATATTCATAAGATTTTTCTTTATACTTTAAAGTGTGAATTTTGCATTCTTTATAACCTTTCACTAGAAAGTATCTCTAAAAACTTGCAATACTTGCACAATACTAGTAGCCCAAGGACCTTAGATTAACCAAGAATTTTGTGAAATAACATGTAGGTAGTAAAGTACACTACCAGAAAGTCTTCAGTAACATCTATGTTTAACCAAGTACTCTGAACCTAATTCACAGAAAGCTCCATTAGCTTTAGTAAGGTTTTTACTTATATAAGCAGCACTTTTCAGAGGTAAGACTGCTGCTCCATGAGCTGTCAGTCTGAACCAGGTTAGATATAGCGTGGTGACTATGAAACACAAGGTTGGACTCAGGGGAAAGAAGATAGGTCCAAAATAAAATGTTACTGCTTTTATGCTAACTGAGGTATATTCCATAGGCACGATGTAAGGGCAGGTAGACAACATTTGACATTTTATGGAATTTTTTGTCATTTTAGGACCTTGTTTTAGCAGACAGAAGCAACTATGTGCAGCCAGTTTCTATTATCTCAGATCCTGTGATGTAGCAAGGCATCAATCACAGAGCTTTTAGATTAGAGCTGGCTCAGTGTACAGCTCATGTCTACTTCATTTTTCTTTGGTTGGGTGGGTAGGGTCTTTTTTGAAGTGGCAGAAATTAATTGTAATTTAAGAATAGTTTCAATAATTAAAAAACAAATCGTCTAAGAGTTCACCTCATGGATAGTATACCAATAAGCTAAGGCACTGTAGATCACCTCTTCTCCTCCAAATTGATTTGCAAAGTGTGGAAACAGATTCTTCCTATGCCAACTCCTACTTCACTTACAATAAATTTTTAGAGCATCCTTCAAATACCTTCAACATGATTGTTGCTCACTTGTATGATGACACAGAATCAGCATCACTGAGATCAGAAGGGACCTCTGGAGACCATCTAGTCCATTGCCCTGCTCAAAACAGGGTCGGTCAACTAAATTGCAGTTGAATGCAAACATCTCAGAGAACTGCAAAATGTCAGTGGTCTACTCAGTAATTTTAGGGCACTTGCAAGTAGTAGTAACACAAATTCTTTGGTGTTGTCTAAAACTAATAGCCTAAATCCTTATGTTATTCCTGCAAATGTTTGCATGATTATCTACTGAAGTATCACGAACTTACAGTTAAAAGTGTTACATTTCTGTAGAAAAAGCGAAGATATTTTAAAACCAGCAAATAGTTTTGCTTCATTTAAATACTATGTGCTTTTAATTAGAGGGAGAAATACATGCAATGAGGTAAGTACAACACTTTAAGTTTTTACCTTTTTCACTGATGAAAGAAAAACCTAATTAAACAATGCTACTGTGTATTTTTAGAATGTTTAGTGAAAAATATGTTTACTGATAAACACTAAGCAACAAAACATTAAACAGATGTTGATGAATGGGAGATAGTTTTGGTTTAATGCCTGTAGGAGCTGGAGTTCTGAAAAAAAAAATCACACTTTTTCTTAGACAAATGTTTTACTTGTTGCACAGCAGTTTATCATAAAAAGAAGAATTTTTTTTTCAAACTCAATTCATATTTCAAAATTATATTAAGTGTTGACATTGATGGTATTTATTTTATCTTCTGCCACATCCAATGTGCAGAACCTGTCCAGAGCCAATGCACTGGTTCAATATAATAAAGGTAACCCAAATCATGCCACTAACATTTTTATATATTGCTGTTTCCTTGATTTTGAAGGGCCTGAAGATCTTTAGCCATCTCAACAATAGCTCAGTCTTGCTGTTGTTCCATTTGAATGAAGACGCTGGGAAGGTTACCACAGGAACTTAACTAGAGTAAAATGACACCAAATGAAAAGTTCGTAAAATGTCAGTGAGGAAG
Source organism: Antrostomus carolinensis (assembly GCF_000700745.2). NCBI lineage: Eukaryota > Metazoa > Chordata > Aves > Caprimulgiformes > Caprimulgidae > Antrostomus > Antrostomus carolinensis. Next base: position 23,763 of record NW_010312891.1, read on the forward strand.
TACTCCTTGAGGCAGGCAAGCTGGAATTTACTTCAAGAAAGAGCAGGGAGCAAAAAAATAGATGCACTCCTTTATTTACCTCCCAGTTCTTTAAATACTTCGCATAAAAGAAATCCAGTTGATTAAGAAAATTTAGTGCATACAAAATGCTGCTAATTTATCTGTTTCCTTTTTTCTACATATTTAATAGACTCTTAGTCTCCTTTCTTGCAATTTGTTGAAACTCTGCAACTCTTTGTTGCTTTGGTGATTACACAAATTTTCTTTTCAATCTCTTGAAGCCTAAGGGAAAAAAGCGTTGATTGACTATGAAAAGCACACTGATGCTGTATCCTCAGAAAAATTTTAAGACCTTAAATTTCACTTCCTATAATACATAGAGGTTATATAAATTTGTAGGGTATATCCCACAAGCAAAACCAGCAGTGACTAGTAACTGCTATGACGCAGATCTTTGTCCAGCATTTTAGCAAACTTAAACTACTTCAACACTCGCAGCCTGACAACATGCATGAAAAGTGCTGGTGTTTTGCTGGGTCGTCTACACACTCTGGTAACAAAACAGAAGCTCTTGGGTTGTGCAGTGTACTCTCTGTATCTCTATACAAAGTTTTTGGTTTTGTTAGCAATCATTTTTTATCATGTATTGTCCTTCCCAATAAAAGTTCCCTGCAAAGTCACTGCTAATGCCACCTCTGGAGAAACTTCTACGCTAACTTCTTAAAATTGTTTTTATTAGTGCTGTAACGACAAAAATAACTATTTCTGCCAACTGACTAGGGGAAATAGAACTCCAAGAGTTTTATATGCTACTGAGAATATGAAAGTATTGCACAAGAACAAAAGTCGGTTTCATATGAACACAGCCGTGTTGTCTGTTCACAGCTAGTTTACTCCTAAGAAAAGGAGACAGTAAGCCTGTCAATTGCTTTATGCTTAATTGAACTGATGTTCAAACATCTTTAAAGACTCTGTAGTCCAGATCTTGATGTGAAGCTTTGCCAACATTCTGCTTGTTGACTTTCAAAAAAAGTGAAGTGATTAAAGACAGAACTCTGTGCTACAGTACTGTAGCACTGTGCTTTAAATATAAACACAGCCATACACTTATCTGTCAGTATGAGGACTAAGAACTGCAGTGCTTACAGAACTCTTTGGTTTCTTGTCAAGAAATACACATCTTTTTCTTTCCCTGAAGTTCAGTGTTCTTTTGCAAATGTTATCATTTCACCTTAACTTAATTAAATAAAATTCCAGGAGTGGAACCTGTGTACAAACAGCCACAGTCAGGAATTAGATTGTGGCAGCGTGGGGAACAAACAACAGTTGCACTCAATCAATCACCTTTATGTTTTCACTACACTTACCTGAACTTTTAATATTATCTCTATGTCTAATGACAGCTACTGCCTTGGAAAATACATCCCTTGCTTGTCAAAAGCTGCAAATCTCCTGTATTTAGCATTTTTGAGAACACAGTATCCACCATTGTGGATATACACCTCTTCCTGTTCTTGTCCAAGCCTTTCATTTCTGCTTCAATAGCAATCACAGCAAAAAAAATAATAGGTCTATACCCGTGCCAAATTGTATGACATAGACATTAATACTTTTTCAAATACTTTGAGTGATACTTTTTCTAGTGAAATGATTGATCTACTACTCAAGAAAGCTTGTGATATGACATTATTTCTCAATTAGCATTTCTTCTTGTAGAATTACTAATCATTAAATAACCTAGTTTTCAAAATGTATTTGGAATAAAGACTATGAAATGACGAACACATTCTATTTAGAAAAACTCAGTGCATACTTCAAACTGAACTGCCTAGGTGAGACACAATTACAGAACCACAGCAGTTTTGAAATAGTACCCAAGAGAAAAAAACACGGAATGATACAGCATTGAAGGAAGAGGCGTTATAGATGTTAAATGAGGATGGCATAAGCACAGACAAAACAGAGCATAAAAAGCTAAAGATGATGAAGGGAAGCTGAGTATACAAATGTTAACAGAGCATTAAACAATTTCTTCCAAACAAGCACCCATTGTGAAATTTATTAAATGGGGAACAAGATCTAGCAACATTAACCAGCCAGAGGAATGAAACACCACCTTGCTGTGAATGAAGCACCACAATATAAAATATTCTGAAACCTGGAGACAAAAGTGTTTGTGCATGTCAAGCATTTGAGGAACTTGCACTGGAAGAGGTAAAGAAAGAAACAGCCATAGTCAAAATGACAGGAAGAATAAAGAAAATATTTGAAAGGTATGAGTGGGAAGAGCTTGCACTTTCCCAAAACAGAGGGGAAAGTATTTCAGTGACTGAAATAATTTGGCAAAGTCTGGATTAGTTCTGCATGGCTGGAGAGGAAACGTAACAAAAGAAATACTGTGGAAGAAGACAGAGGCAGATTCACTCATATTCTGAACTGAAGATGTTGTATTTATAACCCTGAGGTCTCCAGCAGCCAAGAAAATTAAAAAGGTTTAGGAGACAAATCTGTTTGCTAGTTAAGCTTGCAGCTTAATACTTAGGTTAGACAAACAGATTTAGTTTGTTCAGAAGAAGATTTAGTTTGAAACAGAAAAACAGATTATCAATTTGGCATAGTAATTGTAGCTAGTCATATCACAAATAAAATTATTCTGTGAGTTTCTCACTGAAGAAAAGGATCAAGAATGGTGGCCTAGAGCTCTGTAGACAGATGCTGATGAAGGAAGATCACATGAAGAAAGATGAGTCATGGGAGCTAAATAACAGCAATTATTACAAATAACACAGCTTAATGTTTGAAGTGAATGCTAGATTTGGAGCTCAAGGCATGTCCCAGTTCCCCACTTCAGCCAGCGGGAAACCAGTAGAGACTTTACTGATAGCAGAGAACAGAAGTGCCATTTCAGAGTCAGAGGGAAACAGTGGAGGAACCACTTTAGACTGCTACTGCATATTACCTTGAAAGCTAGGGAGAGAGGTTGTAGCTGGTTTCCAAAAGACACCAAGTTTATGTAGTTAATATCATGTATTTCACAGTTCTGTGCCCTTTCATCCAGCCTTAGTAGTTTCTAGATCCCAGGGCAAATTTCAGCCCATTCTACATAATGGCAAAGTTTCTAAATATTAAATTCCTGCAAACTTTAGGAGAACCAGTGGCTAAATGAAGAGACTCATTTGGGACTCTATTATTCATTCCCTGGGCTGCCTACTTAGTACTCATGAAGCTCCAGACATTGAAGGAAATTTTCTCATCAATAAGATTAATCTATGGAAATGACACTCTTATGTAAGGCTGGAGGATGACAGTTCCTACATTTTTTTTTCCTCTGGTTCCCAAATTTGAACAGAATTTGTTGATAAACATAGGTACTGCTAGGAAATCACACAAATTCAGTCCCTTACAGCTGATAAGAACAAACTGAACAGAATAGTTCCTTTTGCTTAAGCAAGGAGACGGTCAGAAAAATCTGTGCTCAAAATTAGTAGAAAAAAGTCTACAAAGAAAAGCCAATAAAATAAATATTATTCATAAAGCATGTTTCTTTTAGTCAAAATGCCAGGATGGTAATTTATTAAATCTTGAACACTATAATATTTTTTTTAAATAGAAGCAACTGATACTGTTTAGCTATTATCTAAAATACAAGTACACGTAATTGAGATAGGAGCTGTTTTTTTCAGAATTTACTGGCACCAAAATAAAATGTAAACCTTAACTATATTAAAGTTTGAAGATATTTGGATTGAGGACTTTAACGTGATACGTTCCAACAGTAAGTAGATGCACAATGAACTCATCAAGCTCAGCTATATTTAAAATGTTTGGTGCAGGCCTCTAATAAATGCATGTATGCAGCAATATACTGATACAATTTTTTTTTTTTTTTT
>NW_010312892.1:0-32031 GCF_000700745.2 Antrostomus carolinensis
CACTGGTTTCCACTTGGACATTGAGCTGTTGTCCCAAACTCTCTGAGTGTGACCATCCAGCCAGTTCCTTATCCACTGAGTGGTCCATCCATCAAACCCACATGTTTCCAATTTAGAGACAATAATGTCATGTGGGATGGTGTCAAACGCCTTGCACAAGTCCAGGTAGATGACATCAGTTGCTTTAGCCTTATCCACCAACTTGGTGACCCCATCATAAAAGACCACCAGATTGGTCAGGCATTATTTGCCCTTGGTGAAGCCATCCATGCTGGTTGTCACTAGTCACCTTGTCATTCTCCATGTGCCTCAGCTTAGTTTCTAGGAGTATCTGCTCCATGATCTTGCCTGGCACTGAGGTGAGACTGACCGGCCTGTAGTTCCCGGGTTTTCCATTGTTTCCCTTTTTAAAAATGGGGGTTATGTTCACCCTTTTCCAGTCTGCAGGAGCTTCACTAGATTGCCATGATTTCTCAGATATGATGGACAGTGGCTTTGCAACTTAATCTGTCAGTTCCCTCAGGACCCGCGGATGCATCCCATCAGGTCCCATGGACTTGTGCACCTTCAGGTTCCTTAGGTGGTCCTGAACCTGATCTTCTCCTACAGTCGGCAGCTTTTTGTTCTCCCGGACCCTTCCTTGGATTTTTAGGACTTGGCCAGTGTGGCATGAGTCCTTGCTGGTGAAGACTGAGGCAAAAATGTAATTGAAAACTGACTCACAGTTCTTAATAACTCTTCAATATTATTAAAATAGATTTTTATATGTGTACATCTTTAATTAAAAGTAATTTTTTATTACTTTTGGTAAACCTCATGGAGGAAGGACCGTTGTTTTCCTCTCTTTCTCTCTCTCAAACTTAGCATCATCTGAGAATTTTAAAAGTATGTTTTCTATATGGATGACCATTTCACTGTCCAAGTTATGAAAGAAAACATCCAGCATACCAGACCAGGATGGACCCCTGTTGAGCTGAATTCATAATATCCTGCTTTTATTACTAGTCTCTATATCAAATTTTTAAACACTTTTTGTATTTACGTTAAAATAGTTTAATTTTGTCTTTGTTTCCTTAGCTTCTTGTTATGTCATCCACTTCTTTTTATATGTCATCCATTGCTTCTTTCCCATTCACAAACTATTTTTCTGTTGAAGGAGAAATTTAATTGGCTTGCCAGATTTTGCTCATAACAAAACTATATGGGCAGGTATTTATCTTCTTTGTTGTAAAAAAGAAAAAAAAAATCTTCTTGGTCTTGTTTTTCTCAAAAGTATTCCAGGAACTAATTGAAGAAGTCTGTCATTCCTTACTTGCTCTTTTTTTCACCTTTTTAAGGCAAGCAGTGTATTTTTCCCTTCTCATTGTTCTGGAACTTCATCCATTCTCTAAAAGTTCTGAAAAATCGCTAATGGATGTGAGAGAATTTAAATTAATTCTCTTAAGAGTCCCTTGCACTGCAGTTAACTGTCCTATCTATTGAGTCAGTGCAGCTGTTTGTGGGAATAAGGGGTAGAAGCCTTAGTCACTGGATTAGTTTGAATTAAAAATAAATTTCAAAAATAAAGATTATTTTAAACTCTTACAGTTTCACTGATTTCGTTTTAAGTAGCTATAAATGACAGGTTGGCAAAATGTCAGTGTAGTCAGGCATTGGAGATGTTGGAGTTTGGCATTCTTCAACTGGCTTCACAGCACAAGCAAACATCATGTTCTTACCTGTCCTAAGTATGAGCTTGATTACGCTCAGCTGATCTGACAGCATCTAACTTACTGAAGTGTCTCTTCATCTGTTTTCCCGGTTCTACTCTTAATTTTTTGTCCCTCTTGTCACTAGTTTTAGCTATCAGATTGTACTTGTCTTTTATATCAAAGAATAAGCAAAATACATTTGTATCATCTTCTGCAGATAGCTGGATCTACTCTTTCTTGAGTTTTCCTATTACTATTAAGGAATATAAAAATGCTTTCTTGCTACTAATTCAATTTTTTTTGGAAGTTACATTTCACTTTCTGTTTTTGTTCTTCTTTGTTCCCTGTATTGTCATGTTCTCTTGCATAGTTGTGTTTGTGGATGTGTACTCTCCCTAAGTTGCAGGTCCTTTAAGAGTTTGTGATTTAGCCTTTTTCAACATTGACTTTGTTTGCTTTTATGCCTTAATGTTATTTCTTTATGGAACTACCAGCTCTCTTGAACTCTTTCTTCTTCCCTTTGAGTTACCTTTCACAGGATCTTGGCCACCAACTCATTTATCAAAGTTCTCCTCTGTAGTCTCCCTTGACTTTATTCTCCTATCCTCCCTTCTCCTTCCCTTCCTTAGAAAAGGGAATTCTCACATGTTACGGTTTCTCTCAACGAAGCAGCCCTCAGCTTTAAAGTTACCAGTGAGTTGAAGGTTGAAGTAGATTCTAAAGTGTTTTTTGCTTTGTATGTTTTCCTCAATTTCTGTACTGAAAAATGGTTGCCAACACATGACTGGATAGCCTGTGTCCTACTGTCTCCTTTCCAAAATGCTGACCAGATAGTTAAGATTCTTTGTTATTGCCAAGTTCTGCTGCTACTTGCTTGCACACTGCTTGGTCACAAAAAAAAATTCATGTGTATGATCTTCTTTTCTGAGGAGAGAAGGTACAGTATGCTGTACAGCAGAGAAAGAACTGTGGTGGGTGTACAGGCAAACAAATGTCAGCAAAGATGTGAATTTGTCATTTTGTACTGCTTTGGGAAACAGACTGAATTTCAGCTTATGGTTCTTGTGGCCACATCTAAAACAAAAACACCTTTTGGAAAATTAGAGATGGTGCCAGAAACAGTTATGAAAGTGATTTAAGAGCTTGAAAATTGCCTTGCAGTGAAAATCAGTCTGTTTACGTTATTGAAAAGATGTTTGAGAACTGACTTAATTACAGCATACCTTCACAGAGAGAAACTATCTGGTGCTCTAAAGAGCTCTTTAATCTAGTACAGAAAAAGCATGACGTGAAACAATTGTTTTAGCTAAAATAGAGTTTATTCTTTAATGAACTGTAAGTGTTTGGGTTCAATAATAATGTAACTACCTGAAATTTTGTATTCTGTGGTATTATAGGAAGTAAGACTTAATGATCTAATGGTCCTTTCTGACCTTAAATTCTCTTTAATCCGTGAATTTTCTCAACTTTGTCCATTCTTCTGCAAAACACAGGGCCCTCTTGACAACCTGCAGAAGAGAAATATGCTTGAACAGGGAGGGACTTGTAGGATAAGATAAAAAACGAGCAGGGGAGAAGATGTTTCCTTTTGAACTAACTTTGGTTCCTTACAGGGGATCTGATTTCTAAAGGCACTTTCTAAATTTGTGATTCATTTTCATTTTCTTATTCTAGGTGGAGGGCCCCTTCCAGAAACCGTTAGTCTTGGTGGTTTGTTTATTCTTTGATTTTATAGTTAACTGCCCTCTGGCTGAGATATGTTGCTCATTTGGCCAGCTTCTGGTGGGCTTTGTTGACTTTTTTCTTTAAGAGAATTTCAGAAAGATGATACAAGACTTGATATCTGGCATGCAGAGACCATTAGTGAATTCTTTTATCATAGTTCATAGTAAAAGTTGGGAGTTCTCTCTTTCTGCTTATTGTCTTTTACAGTATTAAAATGTTAACTCACTTAAATCAGAACTATGTGCACTAGCCTTAACACGATGCAGTAACAAAGCTATTGGCTGCCCACTGCATTATTTTTACTTACTTACAGGAATCCTAGAATTTGAGGAAAGAAAATATTCTTGTTAGGAGATCACAGATGCTTGCAGCAGAATTGTTATAATCAAGAAACCATCATAAACCCTTTTTTCCCCCATCAAGGATTAACATTTGGGCTTTCAAATGTGCCTTAGGCTAAAGTTTGGCATTAAAACTCTCTACCTAGGAGCAGATTTTTAAATCAGATTTCTTTCAATCAGTCATGTTTTAGGAAGTGCAAAAGATAGACAGCATTACACTAATACTTCCATGTGGATCCACAGGTTTGAAATTTTTGTGTCAAGAGAGGAATGACTGGTAATTAGGCAAATTCCTATTAAGTTTGGGGAAACCTACATGAGGAACAGATTATCCCGTGTTTGCTTTCCACATGCCTTTCTTATACTTCCCACATAAACAATATATGGAAGCATCTTTAGGTGTAAACACTTTCTACCTTTGTGGCATCTGGGTATCTAGAGTGGCCTTGGCAATTATATATTTAAGAAATCTATAAACACACTTGTTGCATCCTGAAAATGAGGTATCACTACTCTTATGCAAATCAATAGTAAAGTGCTTTTTTCACAGCAATTGAATTTATCATGCCTCTTTTAAGATTATTTTCAACAAACTTTTCTACTTATTTTGCTCTTGTAAATTCTGACATTTCCTTGCCTTATTGGTAAAAGAGTAGTAAAGACTGAGATGTTCCACTTCATTCATTTGAAAAATGCTTAACAGTATCAAGGGTAAATTAATTATTTTTTAATTTTTTTAAACGTATGTTAGAAACTGATCACCAAATAGAGTATGCTATTGTTTATTTTGTAGTGTAGTCTGCTTTGATGCCAGACTTTTCAGTTTTTTAGCTTACTTTGTAACTTTTGAAAACGAACCAACTGTGGCTGTGTTGCAGCAGCAACTGCCTCGGTCTTGTGCCTCCCAGAGTGCAGTCTTCTTTCTCACTCACGATGTTATGAGTGTACTTGATGTTTTATTGCTCTTTACATGGAATGCTTTTAAAAACTCATGAACATACTTATTATTTTGCCTTTTGCTGTCCTACTGAAAAGATCAACAAGGAGAAACAGTGCCACTGAACTCTTTAATTCAAAATTCATTGCAGTTTCTCCATTACAAGTTTTGCTTGCATTGGCTTGATTTACCATGATCTTGGAGACCACATCCTTTTTAATGTCATTATGTTCATCACTGGCAGTTCTGTGGTCTGCTTTTTGGTGTTTGTATAAGTTATATTAACACTGAAGCTCGACCAAGATTCACTTACCACAAAGAGAGGGTTTTTAATAAAAAAAATTAGGTATATTCTGTTTTTAAAATAGCAGACATGTCCATGTTTGATGCAAACAAGCAGATAATATCCAGGGGATGGCAAGGTGTTCAGTGGGGTGTTGCCTGTACCAAAGCAGTACTCTGTCTCTCTTCTAATTCTGAGATGAAAGTGAAGTGTTACAGTTTCAGGCACTTCTTTTATAGCATCTGTAGAAACTCAGTGATAGCATGTGACACAGTGCACCACTGACCAACCTCCTTGGTGGATCAGTGGCCTACAACATGTTCATCTCACATTGCTGCAAGTTGCTGCTGAGGAGCTGTATCTTGCTGCAGTTGAAAAGTCAATGTGTCGTGTTACCTGCAGGATCTCAGAGAGAGGGCGGCTGCTGCCCATCAGGGACTGATGCCTTGATTGCATCTTGCCTGTGTGCAAGACAGTCCTGTGGTCATTCTGAATGCAGATGTTTGCCTAAATTATGACAATATGGTGCTATTAAAAAGACAAAGTAGCAGTACAACAGGGTGCTGTGCTGCTTCACTTTGAGCTGTGCCACAAAATACACTTGAAAAGCCTAAGAATTTGATCTTCCTTGGTGCCATTGCAGCATATCCTTTTTACTTTTATCTTAATTCATTAATTAAATGTTTTTATTCCTCCACTGTCTTGTAGGAACATCTCTTTGGGGCACTGGCTTTAATTTCATTTGCTTTGCATAGCCCCTTAGCAGGCTCGAGGTGCTTTGCTGCCTTCTGGTCCACATTATGTTGTTCTTTGTGCCAGAGGACATGTTCAGAGTGTCTTTTTACATGTCCAACTTAACTATGGCTAAAGTAAAGATGTGTCACAAGCAGGGTGATTCAGGTATTTATCCTCCTTACATACTTGACAATAATTTAACAACTTCTACTTACTGAGAAGGACTTCCTATAGATTCAGTAACCAGCTAGAGATGCTAGGGTTTTATTCTAATTCTTGGCCCTCACTGAAGCTGAAGGAACCATAAGGATATTAAATGCCTTCATCTGGTCCATCCTGTCCACATGATCAAGCTGGAGAATCAGGCTCCTTTTCCTTTGATCTCCTTCTGCATCCCATTATTAATTTGTTGGGTTTTGTTGTTTGGTTTTTGTTTGTTTCGTTGGTTTTTGTCATGCAATGGATCACCTTCATTTGGTATCAGTTAAAGATTGCAGCTGGAGAGTACATGGGTCTGGACTATTTCACAGCTTGGATCTTCAGAGGGTTTCATGGGCTGTGACTGAATCTGCTCAGGCTGAGGAGGAGAGTCCAGAAAGCAAAGCTTTATCTCCCTGGATAGGGCAGTTTGCAGGTCCCTTCTCCTCTTGTTTTGAAATAGGGTACTGTGGCTAACTTAAAGTGTGGGTGTGGGTGAAGGATGGATTCAGGAGCTTAGGTCTGCTTTGGGAATTAGTTGGCATGTAGATAGTGCTCCACTTCATGTCTGAATTATAATGAAGTTTACACTGGAACTAAATAGCTTGCTCTCTAAAGCAAGGCACTTCTGCAATCCAAACAAAAATCACTGTTTTGAATTTGGGCGTCTTCATGGTTGGGTAACATTTATTTCAGATGTGGAAACTTTTCTTTAAGGACAGTTTGTTTCACCTCAATGCTGTCTTTAGCTTAAAAATATCAAGATATAACTGAAGTCAGTAATAAAAGTCATATTACTGAGTATGTCTGTATTCAGTGAGTAAAGTTTCAGTGCTTGCAGTTCAGCAAGTTGAATACATCTGTGTTCAAAACCAAGGCAGTTCTCAACAGAACTACAGATGCATAGAAGATCATCTAGACTGCTGTGCTTGTATTTTGTAATATCTACCAAGTTGCCTTTTAGTATGTAGATGTTTGTAGGAATGCTAGATACAGCAGCATAGGTTAAGAAGAAAAGTGGGAAGCGAACTATGAACTTTCAAGCTTCTGTTGTTCTCTCAGCACTGTTTGGTGCTTCTGATGTAACTTGTGGTTTGTTTTGTTTTGTTTTGTTTTTCTTTTAAAAAGGCTAAAGATTGAAAAACTATTTTGGGGAGGACTCCTTCCACTTACTCCTTTGATTGTTTCTGTAGCAATATAATTGTAAGAGCACCAAAGAAGGAGTGGCACTCTTTTGAGATTTGACTGGTGTTCATTTGTATCAGTTGTTTATAAAGGGTGATAAATGCAGTGTATAACTTCTGTGGGGAAATCCTCCTCTAAATTTTATTTTTCTACAGCTGTTCTGAGAGCTGTGAAAAAAATGATGCAACACTTCCATGACATTAAATCTGAGAAATAATTACACTTGGCAGTTTTTGTTTGCAGCAATGCACGAAAGGCTGAAGGCTTTTGTACAGTTCAAAGAGCACATTCCACAGATCTAGCAGTTGTCAGTTGCCTGCAGGGATCATTTGAATTTTCAAGGGAAAAAAGCATCAGAGTAATGCCCAGAACATTTGATTGTATACCCTTAGCTCTCTCTTTTTAAATTTCACCTGTATGAAAAGTTATTCAGAAATAAACCATATACAAATGTGACACACCTTAATGTCAGTTAAAAGATTTTATGACATATTTCATTGCTTCTGGTTCTTTCTTATTGATACTTAATAATGTAGAGATTAATATGAAAAGTAAGATAACAAAAAATGAGGAATGTCATTGTTCAAGCGCACAGGAGTGGTGAAAGTAGATAACAGCAAAGGGAAATCCCTTTACACGTTGGGATCCTGTAGTTATTTGTCTGCTTATTGCATTAGCCAAATTGTACAAGATACTCTGTATTGCTTCCCTGCAGTAGAGCCCCGGTTGAAAAGGTAAACCCTCTCATCTGGTGTGCCAAGCCTGGAAAACTTGCCAACTCCTATATCACACTTGCAGCTTCATCACTCTCCGTAAATGTGTTGACTGTCACTGTGTGTCTGTATAAAGCTTCTGCTTATCTAACAGGAGGCGATGTGAATATTTTTACGCTATGTACCCTAATAGGATTTTTGGTGAAAAATTCCATGGTATTTCTTGGAGAGAAAATCTTTTCTTTTCTATTGCTAGGTGGTTATCTTTATTTGTTCTGGCTATGTGTTGTTGCACAGTTCCAAAATTTCAGAATCTTTTCATTTTCAGTCATGAAAAGACACAAAAAGTTTGCAGCTAAGAATAACAACTACCTGGAGTAGAAGCCCCGATTCCAGCCAGCTGAGATCTTAAGAGCACTGTGGGCACTGTCACCATGTGGAAATGACTATATGAATCCCAATAGTCTGTCCTCAGGTCTGCCAAAGCAAAAATACCTGGTTTTGTGAAATCAAGAAGTGGGCTGAAATTGCTAGACTAAGAATGACTTTATAACATTCTAATTGAGAGGTGTGTTACACAGTCAAAAGTAGTAATTGAATTTACAGAAGAAAAGTGAAGCAGTTGGTCATCTCTAAATAGGGAAGTGGTTTGTATTTCATTACTAAGAAAACGCAGTCTTTTCTAATACAGCTGTTTTAATTAATACTTCTCCAAAAGTATGCTCATATGAGTATCTCTCAGCATCAAGTAATCAAAAACAGTAAAATAAGAATGATTTCAAAAAGAAATGAGTTTATCAATATTCTGTCTTCTGAACTCAAAATCAACAGTTCTTTTTTGGGAAAAGACAAGTGGGAAGTCCTTAACGAAGTGCATTTTGAAGCAAGGAGGTGTAGCTGCCACAGGTGTGTACAGTCAAATTCTACTCAGTCAGGTAGGACATTTCATGAAACCAGAATCTCAGTAGGGCTTCTTGCCTGAATACTATGAGCAGGATTTTGCCTTGTATAGCTGCTTGAGGTCATGTAATGTAAATATTAGTGGAACTTGGAATAAGAAGGGAGGACAATAAGGGAGCCCTTCTGCAAGCACTAATTGCTTTTTCTTCTTATGCAAATACCAGTTCCATTTACCAGCCTATCTAATGCTGTGCTTTTCTCCTGGGGCAAACAAATAGATAAATAATAATAATCTGTATTATATGTCATCTCTTCAAATAATTTTGGTAAATACCCTTTGTTTTCCAGAGCCATTTCTAGGTTGTTGGCTTCAGCTCCTCAGTGGGTGCTTGCTCTTCTTGCCTCTGCCTCCTTTCTTGTTTGCTGTACCTGAGGAACATGCTGTTCTAAGTTCTCTTCTCTTTCATCCTCCTACTTTTATGTGGCTCTGAACTGGAAACTTGAGCATTACTCTGCTCTCTCTTAAAAAAAACTTGCCCTGAGCAGGAGTTTCTCATTTGTCCAGCTTGCTTCACATTAGTTTCAGTAGGATGCAGGCTTTCAATTCAGAAAATAAACGTTTTGCTTTCCGTGCTGTAGGTACAGAAAACAGAAATACAGAATGTGAAAAAAAAAAAGTATTGCTCTCTGCCTGAGCTTGCTAAAGACATGGGTTTTGTGCAGTACCTTTGAACCCTGCAGCTGTCCCACTGTGCCTCTTTGTTTGCTTTCTGGTCTAATTTTTCCACTTTCTCACATCTTCCGTCAATGTCTAATTCCTGGCCAGTCCCTTTTGTGCATGGGCTTCATTTGCAGAAACTGTCCTGGGCTCTACCTGCTGCTGCAGTTACTCTCATTTGTCTTCTTTCCTTTACCTCTGAACTCATAATCACTTAGGGTACAACTGTCCTGAGTTTTCTTCTTACGAAGCTATTGCAGATCTTTTGCTGCTTTCCTTTCTCTCAGCTGCAGTTAGAGTGCTTTAAAAATAATCATAGAATCATAGAATCATAGAATGGTTTGGATTGGAAGGGACCTTAAAGATCATCTAGTTCCAATCCCCCTGCCATCAGCTCTGGACCACATGCTTCTATTCATACTCATCTTAGGTACCATTTTTGCCCTGTTTTGTTTTGTGAAATTTTACACTGTTCCAGAGCATTTTCCAGCATTTTAATGTGTTTTGCATCTATTTGATGTGTCTTCCATGATTTTTAATTAATGTAAAAAGTTTTAATTTAAGGGTTTCTGTAACATCCTTCAGTAAATGCTGTCTATTTAAATTGTACTCTGTTATGAGAAGAACTGCAAAAATCTGAGAAACAAACTCTGTCACCTGTTTGTTCCTGAAACTTAGAATCTGGGTGGCATTTTATGTTGTTGCAATATTTTGCACACCGGTAAAAGATAATTTTGGATTCGTATATATAGAAAATATATACATTGAGAAAACTTCAGAAATTTAAAAACAGAATTATATATATAGTCATAATGGAAAAGATATTTGGTAAGACAAAACATGCTCATACCAGTACCCTAGCCAAATGTATATGAAAATTGAATTTCCAATCCTGTATCGATTTTAAGTGTGCACATGTGTAATACAGTTAATGTTTTAGTATGTGTATCAGTGCTTTGTTTAGTTTATTTGCTGTATTAGTTGGCAAAAGCATGCTGAAATAAATTCCTACAAAACTTCTTGCTTACTGCACTGACCTTGAGTGCTGGCTTCCTGATCCAGGGCAATCCACCCTAAGTATATTCTATAAAGCTACACTGATCTTAAAATTAGTGTCACTTCTTCAGAGAGAATTGTGTCGGGAATACGCATCACACAGTGTTTTGCTGTAAGCACACCTCTTCCTGGGCTTTGTCTTATTTTGGAGACCGAGGAACATGTGAGAGTAGCTATGTGAAGAATGAAGAATTAATGCTGATGAAGTCATTCATGTGCCATAATTGAATTAATCTCCCCAGTCACTTGAAATGAAAAAAAACTTGCTCATTAGGCTTGCAAAAAAATCTCCCAGCACATTGCAGCACAGAGTTACTGTATGATTGTCTGTATGTGTACAAATAGTGTTCTGGGCAGGGCTACTGATTGCACGATATGGGACATCTCTGTTTTCTGATGGGTTCATGTGATTAAATTTCACATTTTACAGCACTTCCTTCTATCAGGGCTAAAGGTTTGAGCTCAAAGTTACTGTGTATGGAAAAGCTATCAATCAAATGGAAAGGCGTGCTGTTATCTGTCTAGAATGTCCTGCTTTGCAAGTCTTCTCTCTATGGGGAAGGTAGATGGGGATTTCAGTTCTGGAACAAAAGACATTCAGAGGAATCTCTGGTGGCACAGACATTTCAGCTTGAAGTTTTTTTGTTGTGGTTGGTGTTTGGTTTTTTTTTTGTTGTTGTTGTTTTTTTTTTTAATTGATAATGTGAATTAGTTTCTATGTCCTCATTTTTGTAACTGTGGACAAAACTGACCAAGGCAATGTGTACAACTTCACAATAAATATTTAAGTAATGAGATCAAGAAAAGAGGAAAATAGTGGAAATTACTGCACTGATTAAACAAATTCAAGCCTTATTTTAGTAGTAAATGTATTTAAAGTGTGGTTAATTCACTCTTACATATGAAAAAACTTGAAAACACATGATTGAGGAAATGCAGTGTTTTATCTGCAAATGATTACTGTGCACCTCCAGTATTTCAGACTACATGGCATTTCAGTAAAATAAGGACAGCTGGTTGATCTTGCATCCTTCAGATTTCAGAAGGAAATTTTATAATTGGGGGAAGAGGTTATGTTACCTGCCTGGTTTACAGAGTGCTGTGGAATGCATAAACAAAAAGTTACATTAATGATCAGTTTTCAGCACAGTAGGCAATTAACTATGGGTGGTGCAAAATGGCAACACATGCTGAGAGGGAACTTGCACTACTTCTCATTACACATTTTAACGTGTTCTACTGAGTAATGACACATAGGTGTTATTTTGTTCTGTTCACATACAATATTTGTTCAATATATATTGTCATGTCCAAACAGAAAAAAAAAAAAAAAAAGTGGTATTGTGAGTGGTCTGGAGAATGGTCCCACAAGTATTAGAATGTATTTAAATAAAGCGATGTTATGCCTTGAGTTTGAATTGTCTGTGTAGTCGGTTACTTCATCTTGGAAAAATATTGCAGGAACAGAAGAAGTCCAGAAAAGGCCGCTGAAAATTATTGGAGGCATGAAAATGATTTCATGTGAGTAGAGATTAAAAAGATTAATATTGAGAGTGGGGAAAAAAGAGGTGACATGGTAAGTGGTGTATAAGATAGTATAGAGAGGTAAAATTTGGAAATTTGTTTACTTTTTTCTAATAAAACCAAGTAGATAGTCAATGAAATTAAAAAAAAAAAAGAGAGGTGGAAAAAGGTCAGTGCCTTGAAATGAAGGCTGTGTATGTGATGAAATTTACAGGTGTTTGGATTTTACTGGCTTGGAGAGAAAATTGGGGTACATGGACTAAATACTGAAGTGAACAGCTAGCAGTCCTGTAAGTTATATAATATAAATTTAAAAAATCACAATGTATATAATGTTCAAAAGAGAACACCGCCCTTGAACTGCCTTTGTGTTTCCTAGCTTCTGTGTGTTACCTTTCTTTCAACTTTTCTCTATCCTTTCTGTCTTTTCTGGGGGAAAAAAGTATTTTCACTATAGCAAGCGGACATTTATTGGAAGTTTTTAAAGAGATGATAACATTAGAAGTAATTTAATTACAACTTTTGCAAAGTCGAGTCTGTCTGTTGGTTGCTACAGTTTTGTCTTTAACTGCTTGCCATGCAGTACTTGTGACTGTAAAATAAGCAGCTGTAAGCTTTATTAACCCTTTAGAAACTCTTAATGATAATATACTTTATAATGAAGTTGAAAGCCTATATAAAGTGGACAGACAAATTCCTTGACTTTTAATACTATTATTAATAAAAGTAAAGGGATTTGATATTTTAGACAGGGATGCATTTTATTCTAAGCTTTGCACATACTTCATATAAATAGTTGCACGGGGAATAATTGGCGTTGCATTGCTTTGTATTTTATTTTCATATAATTAAAATGACTAAAACAGGAAAATTGTTGAATGATGTTGTATATAATAGAAAGAGGCTTTTAAAATGTCACTGGATCTTGTGTATTTATTTCCTATATTTCATGGAGGAAAAGAAAGTTTTCTAACTTTGTCTGCTTTTTAATTAATTTCTAACTTTTTTATTCCATTTTTTGATTCATTATTTTCAAGTATTTTTCCTCTAGTAGTTGCTATTCCTTTCTCATAACTGAATGTCTTTTCTTTATACTGACTTCTTAAATCCTTTTGCATTGCCTTTTGCCATTCTTTCTTTAATCTTTTTCCTTCTGTTTAATTTTTAAATCCTTTGCCCTTTATCTTTTTCCAGTCTTTTTAGCTGCTCTCCTCTGCTTTGATTCTCTCTTAAACATTACTGCTTCTTAACACTGTGTTCTTTCATTGATTTTTTCTTTTTGTTTTTGTTCTTTTAATTTTTTTTTTTAAGTTTTTCTTTACCATGCAATTATACAAGGAAAACTTGATACAAACGTTACCAGTGGAATTAGAAACAAATAAACAGAGAAAGGATTCAGGTATATTCAAGGGAAAGATGAAACATTTCTCTGTTTACTGAAAAGAAAAACCCTATTTACTTTTTAGTGGGCATTAAAACATGCTACCTGAATCTTTTTTCCCTGATACCACATCCTGTGTTTCAAACCAAAAGCAATTATCATTTCAGTATTTCATAGTACTGTATTGCTAGATTTTTTTTTTTTTATTTCTCCATCCTGACAGGTATCTTTCATGCGTAGAAGTCCACAAGCTCCATCTCGTGCTTTATAATTCTTATTTGAATCTGAAGGTTTTTTGAATGCATTATTTAGAAAACAGCAGATCTCTTTGTAGTCTTTTATGGACTTTTAAAATTTACTTTTGAGAAAAAAAGATTAAATAACTGAATACAAGCATTCACTTAAATTCATTAAAAAGACTAATGTAGAAATTGTTCAGAGTAGCCAGTAAACATGTAATTATGTTATTTACTTTGTAGTTACTTGATAATTACTTACCTTCTGCATTTTTGAAAGCTACACTTTTAATTTGATGTAAATAGTAATGTTCTTCCCCAGGTCTGATACAAACTATTTTTTTTTTAAATGTTTACTTTTTACTTTACTTTGTATCACCTGTAATGTGAATGGAGAATGAAGCCTGTATGTAGGAACATTTTGCACATCTGGGAAAATTAAAAACTGCAGAATATATTATTTTGCACTTTAAATATATATTTGCAATATTCTTCTATGCAGGTTTTTGCATAGATTTGTATATTGAGGTGGTAGTCTCGGGATTACGTAAGTTTCTCAGTGAAGTTTTTGGGTTGCGGTAAGACATGAACAGGACAGGTCTGCTAAAGAGAAAGTTTACCAACTGTCTCCATATATCCCAAATACTGAATTTGTACATTCAAGAGCAGGACTCAGTGAGCCACTGCACAAATCTGTGAGAAGCTGGGAAATGGGAAGGAATTTAGATATTGATGTCAAAGAAATTTGGATTTCACTGTAAGCTTGTAAAAGCCACCAAAATCAAGAAACCAGATCTATATCACAGAAACTTCTATGCAAGTGAATTTGGGGCTCTGTCTATCTTTATTGAAATACTGACAACTGGAAAAGAAAGTATTCAATAAAGCAAATTGTGAGTTTCAAATAAAAAAGAAGACTTGAACTAAAATTTTACTAAAATGTTTCAATTTCAATTAAACTTTCATTACTCCTGCATTGAAAGCACTACTGTAGGCAAAGGGGAGGGAATGAGGAGCCCATGGGCTAGTTATCTGCCTGGGACTGGCATCAGTGTCTATGTGTTTTACCCAAGTATTGAGCTGTATGTGTAGACTGTTTTCATCTGACAGCGGAGTGTGTTGCTGGCGTTTCTAAAGTACTGCTGAACTATCAGAGCTGTTGGTTTGGTGTGGTGCAGTGTCTGTGCACAGCAACATGTGAGTGTGGAGCTCTGCTTGCAGCCTGCACAGCAGAGAACCACATTGAGCATCCCTTTGGCAGTGGTGGATGTGTCTTTGGACACAGGATATACATCCAGCCTAACCAACATGTTACTCAAATTCATTGGCAGGAGCAGGGATCCAAAGATGACTGGATTTGATACGAAAATATTTCTGTACCTGAGATTGTGTCATCCTAAGTGATTTTAAAGCATTAAATGAAATCACGAAGAAGGAAGCAGAGATGCTAAAGGTCTGGCCATGAAAGTCCTTGAAACTCTTCAGCTACTTTTGGACATGTTTTCTGTCCATATTGTGACTCCTACAGTAATTTTTCCAGTTGATGAGAACAGAATCTACAAAGATGTTATGGCAGACACTGCAGTTGTTGCTGCTTCTTTAATTAAAAATAAAGAAATTTTATTTTACTTGCGGTAGAGGAATATAGTGTTTGTTGCTGACTTGTTAGCCAGAATTTTTTCTCTGGAGAATGGTCAGCCAGTCTAAAATAACTTGAGAGGGAGTTTAAAACTTCACATAACAGGTTACTAAGCAACAAAGTATGATTTTGTTTTGCTTTAAGCCTGTTTTTGCCAGTATTTTTAAGAAAACAGAAAGCAATCATGGTGGCTGGTAAGCAAAGGCTTTTTATGAGCAAAATTTCAATTGCAAATGACTTAAAAAGCAGTCAGTACTGCCTGGTGATACGTGCTAACTGGCAGATTGAGACATTCTGTATTGCCAACATTCAGACACTTGAAAAAGAGTATGTATAGGCAGGAGAGAAGAATTTGCCATTCAACAGCAGTAGGCATTTCAGCAAGTGGAGGTGCTGTCTCTCCTGTGCTACGTTACTGTGGGCGGTGCCTCATTCATTTGGAGTGGTGGTTCCACCGGTCCAACAGAGTCAATGGCCAGTGCTGCTTATTTTATGTTCTTAGTCTGATTAATAGAAGCAAATCACCATGAAAACTTAATGGTACAAAAGAGAAAATAATTGAAACAACCAACATTTATTATTTTAATGCTGTGTATCAGATTTCTTCCCGAAGATGATTTTCCTTTGCAGTATTCCTATCCCATGTGAAGAAAACCTATCCTAGATGTTAAGAGAATGGGTTTCAATAGCAGGTCAGAATAGGGGCGGAATTGACCCATATATATCAACATTGGGCTTTGTGTGCCAACAGAGAGAGGAGGAAATGTTCCCTTTCTACTCTAGGGTTGGATACGGAGGGAGAGGAGCAGGGAGGATGGAAAGAGCATCAGTGCTGTGCAAGGGGAAAGGAGTCCATTCTGCTCCATGTTGGGAAAAGTCTCTGCCTGTTCGCTTTCCTGTAATACTCTCTGCATCTGGGTACAAAGCACACTGCTTGCTGAGTTAAAATTTGTCAGAAAACCTCTAGTCCACATACTGGACACTATATTTGATATTATAAAATGTTTAGGAAGAGTTGCCTTTTATATAAATTTGTGATTTTGATATGTCATGCGTTTATAATGGCTTAGGTTTTGGCTTTTTTGTTCTGGTTTGTATGTGTGTATTATGTAGTGGCATAGAACTTGTACTTTGTTTCACATCCCATGTATATATGTTACTGCATAAAGCACTAATTGGTTTGCTACTGCAAATCTTTTTGTGCACTTTCATGTGCTTATTTTACTCAGGTATATTTGTTTTTACTGATTATTTGGTGCGAAAAAGAAAATATTTTGTCCTCTAACAAGTTGAACAAATATTTATTTTTCTGCAGTGAGTTGTTCCTCAGTTGAGCAGTAGTCTATTGGAGTTTAATGAGTTTATTCTTATTTCCAGACCTGGAGATTGATGGGAAATCTTTTCACAGGTTCAAGTACAACAGTTTCTTTTTTTCTCCAAGCAGCACTGTAGCACTGACTCTTAGAGAGTTTATTTTCCCATTCTGAAACTGTTCTAAATGGAAAGAAAACCAAGGGATGACTGGAGAGGTCATTTAGGTTCGTTGATGATTTGATTTCATTCAATGGAGTCTCGTATGTGTAAATGCAGGTATACATGTTTCTGTGTGTGTAGTATGCAATTGTTGATCCCTGAAATATTTTCAGATTGTGCTCTATGGGATTCTGAGAACAGTGAAGAACCAAGAATGATATTATGTAAGAGAGAATATGTGCTTGTGTCTGGGGCAAAGGCCTGACTTTTCTTAGGTCCCTAGCAGTTTTATTTTGTTCTACAGAAAAAAGATCACTCCACAGACTTCTGCATGGAAACTAGTTTTTAAAATGTGTTTCTCTGATCAGATGTTATAATCTAAATTGGTTTAAATGATCATACACTACTTTTAAACATGGAAATTGAGATCTATTTTGGGCTGGACGTTGACAGCAAAAGTTCAGGACCACCATGATAGAACTAAGTGGCAGGGTGGATATTTTACTTTGGTAATGCTCCCTAGTGATAATTTATTAATATCCTTTTACTCCATCTGATATTTTTCTCGCCCTGTTTAATATGGTAAACATATGTAATTCACTTCTCCACATGAATATAATTTTATCTTGTAGCATAAAATCCTGTCATTGCTTTTTCAAAAGCACTTAGAAAATATTAAGTAATCATGACAGTTATTGCTAATTGCATTGGCTTTAATTTGTCACTTTAAATGTTCTAATTATTTCTTCATGAGGTTATCAGCAAACTCTTAAATAGGACCTCACTGTAAATGAGGCCCTTGGGCCAGGTTATTTATTTTGACCCAAACTTCAATTGAATATTATGATTAAAAATAACTGAAGAATAAATACATTTTCATAATAATCTTTAAAAATGGAAAAGTTAAAATCTAAGCAAAATTTAAAAGCAACAATCACATCTTGTTATATTAATGAAAGTGCTGTCACATTTTCATGAAGCTGTGGATGCTGCAGCTACACACATACAGTAATTTGAATAGATGAAAATAGCCCTTCCCAAGCACTTTTAGAAAAGTTTATGCTAAATATGTTGTATAAAACTTAAGTGACCTTACTTCAAGTTAGTACTGAAAGACTGAGCAGAGTTTGTTTGAAGTTCAGTTTGTTCAGTAAAAATATTGTAGAGGGGGAGGAGAATTGAAAACAGTCATAAAATATTTCTGTTCTAAGTGTGGCTTGGCAGGTCTTTCTCTTTTAGGCATACCAGGGTGAGCTTTGGCTACCCAGGATCCCACTTGTTATCTATATCAAAAATTATCTTTATCAAATCCATCAGTCTGCATCAGACACTGCTCAATGAGAAGAACTTCCAATTTTTAATGCTTTCAATGTGCTGTAAATATGAGAAAAAACATGTGTTGTAACCAAGAGAAAATGGATTTAGTAATGATCAGTGGCTTCTCTGAACATGCCAACAAGATAGACATAAGTCAGCATCCAGCCAGTGCTACCTCACTGCAGACTTCAAGCAAATTAGTAAAACAGGGATGCATACATGAAAATGGCAAAAAAACCCTGGAATGTTCCTGACTAAGTGTACTGAGTCTGAGTTGTAGTCCAGGAAAATTTTCCAAATTCTACTTCCATAATTTGCTGTGGTCACAGAAGTGCTCACTCAGAAATGAGGAGCCCATATAAAATATAAAATCGTTTTACAGAGTGGATGAGCATTTTGTGTGGCATTTGACGTGGAATAGCTTAGAGTGTTATCCATTCCTGGAGGAGAATGTTGTTTCTGGAAGAGGTGTCCTCTTCCTCCATTGGAAAGAAGACTGCATATGGCAGCAGTGTTTCTGGCAGAACTGTAGCATGTCCTGGGATGTCTTCAGGCTGGGTTTGGTCCCCAGCACAGGCAGCAGGTTTGTGGAAGGGATTAGCTGTTCTGGCTGTGATCTGCGTTACCCCTGTGAGACTCTTGTTGGGTAACAGCACGGTGGGTGTCTGAGCACTGCAGGTGTATCTACACACAATGCCCATGTCTCAGCATCACCAGGAGGAGGAGGAGGTCTACAAAGTACCCAGATTGTTCACTGTGCAATTGCATGGCTGCAAGAGAAGGACTTAAGAGGCTTGTGATGTTTGTATGATTTCTATATTTCTTAAATTTTGTTTCAGTAAGGAATGAGTGATTCAATCTAAAGGTCACGAGAATTTGGCAGAAGTATTTACATGTAGTAAGAACCTCTTCAGTGAATTCCTTTACCTGGTTGTCTGGGAGGGTTATTTCTTGCTATCAGTTATGGAACCACAAAAGCATTTCCGGTATTTTGGATTTGTATTGTGTAAAGTCAACTAATAGTGGATGGCAGACTTGCTTCTCCCTTATTTCTTTTTTCTGTGTGTATAAGTACATGTGTGTATGTAAATATGTATGTATGGGTAAATGATACCAAGCTTGGTGGAGGATGGCAACAATAACTCAAAATTATGACAGACATTGGAAATACCATCTGAAATGAAAGAATGCTGTGCTTAGCATAAAACAAGACTAATTCACCGAATAAATACAGACTAGGGAATAATTATTTAGATAGCAGTTCCTTAGAAAAAAGATTTTAGGATTGCAAGTGATCCGAGCCAAAGATGAGACACTGATGTGATACTGTTATTAAAAGTGCAAACACTGGATAATGAAAATGAAGTATGTTACCAAAGATATATGAAAGATTTTTCAGTACTGTCCAAGTTTCATCTGGATTAATATATTCAGTTCTGGGCACTTCAGAAAAGATGTGAACAAACTAAAGAGTCTGTAGAAGAGCAATGGCAGATAAATCTTCAAATGCATTAGGAGACTGCTGCAAGGTTGTTCACCTTACTCCAGGTGGATAGAACAAGAAATAATAGATTTAGATTACAGGAAATAGGTTAAGGCTAGACATTAGGAGTACTTTGGAGTGGGAGGATAGCAAAGCATTGGAATAGATGCTCTGGTGAATCTGTGGGCTCTTTGTAAGCTTTTAAGAACTCTGTGACATGAGCAGCTGATCCCTTTCTGGAATAGCACAAGTGAACTAGATGACTTCTTGCAGTCGCTTTCAGCCCTATGGTTCTCTGCCAGCAATCATGAACACTTCTTACCAATCTCAGTGGAGATCCACTGCTCAGCCTCTTCTGTGCATGGTATGTCCTAAGCCTTTTAATGCTGTCAGCCTTGTGATGGACCAGTTCTTCCATAAGAAGTAATAATGGTACAAAACCCAGTGACAGAGTTGAACAATGCACTGTGAATCCTTATATACAGAACAAATTACTAACCAAGTGCTGTCTAGGGTAATAACTGCTGTGGTAAGTTCCATATTTCAGTATATGAATCAGTCGCTTTGTGCGAGGACTTGATTAATGAGATGAGACTAAAATGAATTTGCCTGAATTGGTCTGCAAAGGTCTTAAACATCTAGGAGCCCAGCTCCACTCTGGGGTTAGCAGAATATTCAGCTTTTCCCATCACTTGGTCCAGAAGTCAGATGAGATAAGAAAGCAGCTTTGGGAAAATATTGTATCTTAAAGAGTCATCACCAGCAATTTTACCTGTACTATCCTCTGGTTATGGCATTGAATCTAGTGTCAATAATTCTGCTGAATAGCAAGTAGGACAACTCCAAACTTCAACATGTGGAATTATGCTCTATGCAAATTTAATCGTCAAATGGAAAATAAAAACTGAATAAGCAGAAATAACCTGCAATGCTCCTCTAGGCTCAAATGCTGCATTGACCACCATCAGTGTTAAGGCTACTGATCTACATGTGGTTTTAGCTCCTTGTGCACAATAGAGTTGTGTTTGGATGACATCTAACGTTTCTTTATCTACATTTGCATGTACTGCTTTACTATGTCGTGGGAAAACTGCTAGTACTGTCTTGTGTTTGGTTCTTAGTGCAGTTCTAACCTCTGACATGTCATATTATTAGTTTTGTGTGATTTAATTACATTTTAATATCTTCATGGTCACTTTGAGCTAATCAATCCTCTGCTAGTTTTCTTACCTATGACTTCTTCAGTGCCTTTTTCAGTGTACTGCTTTCTCTCTTTGATACTTCATTTTGGAATTTGCCAAGACTGTGTCCTTGGATTTTTGGTTCTGGGTTTTTTTTTTTTGTTTGTTTGTGGGTTTTTTTGTGGTGGGTTTTTGTTTGTTTGTTTGTTTTGGGTTTTTTTTCCCCATTTTATGCTCTGTTTCCAGATGAGTTAGCCACTTACATTGCTGTTACTGTTACAGCTATACAGATGACTTGTAAATCTGTCTTTCCTCCAATGTTATTGCTCCTTACATCTAATCCTGTGTCTCAGGCTGGATCTCTAACATGATGTCTTTTAATTATCTTATCATTTCAAAACAGAACTCTAGCCACCTCTCTCCTTTTCTGTCACAAATGACAAGAACATTATCCTTCTTGTCACTCAGATTCAGTGACTCAGGGTTATTTTTTACTCTTACTTTCCTCATGCTTCATACATCCTGACCAAAACCAGCTTTTGCACCTTCTATTTAATATAATTCAGATCCATTTTTTTCAATCCTCCTGTTAAATTTCTTATTCAGACCTTCTTGCCTCTGTCCTAGCTTTTGCAATTTCTTTCTTTCTTTTTTTGTTGGTTTCAAATCAGATGGTAACCTCCCTTAAAAAGCAAAATGTAGTCAGTGAATTCCTTCTTTTAGTCTGCTTACATTTTCATATCACTTCCTATTTTATATTCTTCTCAAGGCCTCTTGCCTAAAATTTAAGCTGCTTGCAAAGCTTTACATGGGTGCTTTCCAAATGTGGTGAGCAGTCCAGTAATAGATTGTGAGGGGGTGGAAAATGTCTGTGGAACTGAATGAAGTATCAGTGCTACATTGATTTTCTTTCAGAAAGTAAGTTTTTTAGGCCCAAAAACTCAGGAAATTAATCTTTGAACTTTGTCATTTGTGGTTTTTTTTCCTACCATCAAGTTTTACGTCATGCCTGTTCATGCTGCTTTGCCAGTACTTCCAGACTTGTTCACATGTTTGGAGACAATTTCTCTCACAGTTATATTTTGTTTCCACAGCTTTGTACCCATGAGGGAACTTCATGATACCCATGAGAGAACTTCATGAGCTCACCAAAAAAGCTTCTGCTGCATTTGTTAATGCATCCTTCTCATAAGCCTACTTAGCCTTCTTGCATGTGTCAGTCAAAAATTTCCATGTAAAGAATCTGCCTCTATTGTCTTCTTTACTTTTCTGTAGCAGTTCTGTAGTAGTTTGTCATTAGATTATAGGCTTATTTAGACAGGAACTGTCCTTTAAAGCATCTGAAAAACATCTTGCAATAGTGAGACTGAAGTACACAAAAATGAACTAAATTAATCTTGCCAGGTAGCAGTTGTCTTTTCTGCATTCTGAGTTGTCGTTCTTCGATTTCAGCTTCCATTAAGGCATGAATTTTTCTGTTGAAAGCAAAATATACAGCCTGCCTGTGAGGCCACTATTAATTCCACACTGTCTCTCTTTTATAGTGCAGCTGGCACCCTACCCTCGGGAGAACAAGCTCATCACTTCTACCACGTGCTTGTTCTCTACCAGTTCAGGCAGCAGAAAATAGCTATCAAATATTGGTCTTGCCCATGGCAGCGCAGAGCATTCGACAATGCCTCTGGGCCGGCTGAAAATAATTTCTAGCACAGCTGGAGTGAAACTACAGAGGTGTAACATTCAAAGACATGCGAGTCCTGAGGAGGGTGGGATTCAGTGTTCTCTCCAGCAATAAACAAAGATCTGCAAAATCAGTAAAATAAAATAAAAATAGTACAGGTTTAATTAAGCTTTTTAAAATATAGCATTCTGTCCTGAGTGTGAGATGTAATTAAACTGTCTGTGGTTGTAAATTAAATTATATTTCTGACTTTTCAGACTTGTCATATACTTCCAATACTGAATTGTCTTAACTTATTTTTGTTTTAATAATATTTTTCGTATGTGTACATATTCTTACCATAGTGCTTTGATACACTTCATCTGCTTACTGCAAATACAAAGATTTCCAGCCAGTTGTTAATTAAAAAGACAAAGCAATTAGCCATAAGCAGGGAGGCTGGGGTGTATCATTTAAGGGAGAAACTTCCTACAAGTATAGATTATTCTCTTATTTTTATGTTACTTCATATTTACTTCAGCCATCTGAGAGATGTCACTTGCAGAAAGGGAATACTTTTCAAGAGATTTCTTTGTCCTTAAAACAGTTAATGCTGCCCAGGAGCACTGTGTCTGCCTATGCCTATACCCACCTTTGCTGCACTTTCCTGTCCTTAAGCTTAGATAGAAGTACTGAAATGGTTCCTTTGCTTTCTCAGTATAACTCTGAATGTTTTCAAAGCATGGGGTTTTTAACTTTGTCGAGTTCGACTGAGTGTGTGTCATAGGCAGTTCTTCTTGTTCTTTAAATGTCTTTGACTGACTAAACTTGCTCTCTGCGTTAGAGTAATTTTGAAGAATGGGGAAGCTGCCTGCTCTTTAGTGTTAGTTTGCTGCCACGCTGTACTTTCAACTTCCCTGTCATCTGATTGCCATAATAGTTGGTGCTGATTTCTGTATGTTGTCTGGAGCATTATTCCACAAAAAGGGAGAATCTGCCTCCTATTAGGTCCCGAGCTGATGAGTAACTATATTGTGCTGATTGTATTGAATCTTTGTTCTGTAAGCATCTAGCATTGATAGACAATGGCACTAGTATTTTTATAACATTATAGTATCAGGTGTAAAACAGAAGAGTGGCAGTTTGGGGACTGTGGTTGGATGTGAAGGTCTCTTTCTCCTTTCTTAATATTCCTTCTTTTCCCCAACTGAGTTGATCTTACTGGAGGACCAGAATCTGTCCAGACAGGACTTTGAGGTGGTTTTTTTTTGTTTTCCCCTCTCCCTCTCTCTGTGTTGGATCCTCTCAGCACACAATGCTGTGCTGCACACTGAGTGAGAACCTGCTGGCCTTTGCAATTCATGGCTGCTCGTTCTGCTGACTTCTCTGGGGAGGAGACATCTGGGGGGTTTAATGGAGGTTGGGACCCTATCGCTTTCCCTTGGAGCCAGAGGGGAGATGCAGGTAGGCATGGGCTGAAGAGGAGAGGAAAAGAAAGGGCTGTAGGCAGAGGGACAGAAGAACCAAGGAGCATGGTGTTGGCTTGGGCAAGGCCACTGAAGGCAATGCAGGGCAGCGCACAGGACTGTTACCGGCCAGTGTCAGGCTGGTTTTGCTCTTCAGTGTCGTCTGATGTGTAAGGACATAATCTAAATGAATACATTTGGATACAGTTCGGGTGAAGATACTTCTGTGTAACTAGTATATTGCCTATTGCTAACATCTGTCTGGTACAAATGGAAACACAATCTGCTCATTTCATGGAGGTGGTCACATATTCAGGAACTAAGAAGAGCTTTTGGGCATTTGCTGATTCTAAATTTGACTGTGGTTGGAAGTTAAATATTGAGAATTCTATCATGTGTTGTTCCATCTGGTTCTCAGTTATGACAGTGTGATAATTACATATTATTATTGTTCGATAATGGAGTTTTAAAAGTATTTGTCAAAATGGTTATTAAATCTCTGTATCTGGATGGTGTGTTTCCCTCACATTAAGAACTGTCTTTAAAAATTACAGATTAGATATTATTTTATGAAGGAAGCCCGTTTTGACTATATCCACATTTTGTTTCAGTGGCACGCAGTATGCATTTTGAAGCTCAGTAAATATAGCTCATCTGTGTAGCTTGAAATCTACCAACTGCGGGCTCTTGTATTTCATTACTGGCAAGTCTTTCTTTTTTTGCCTTAGTCATTTAGTGGCTGTACTTCTGCACTTTTGCAACATTCTTCAACAGGAACAAACTTATTCTAAAGAATCCTTGTTCTAGGAGCTTAAGAAACTGAGTGTCTCAGACCTCCATTATTTTTGGAAGGATCTTTTGTTTAGCTACTTAAGTTTTTAACTATATGCAATTTCACTATTTTTCACTCTCATTAATCTTTTAAATTAAGAGGGCATATATGTTTATCTTGCCTCAAAAATTTTCTTTGTTTCTGGAAATTTTCAGTCGTATTTTTGTAAAGTATCACTGGTGTCTGCCTTGCTCTTTTTTTTGAATATTGTTATTTATGAGTTTTGATTTCTTTATTATCTTTACCTGCATACTAGCAAAGTCATCCCTGCAGTCATTACTTCATTTGTTACTCTGTTATGCTGACTTTGTCCAGAAACATGAAATATTGTCATAAACATAAACATATTGTTTAAATAAAAGTTCCACCTGTGAAATAGTAAAAAGTTTTGGATGTTTATATAAAGGGAGAAATTTGAAGTTCCCTGCTCAAATCTTATTGAATGTACAAAAAAAAATCAAATGGCATGTTTAGAACATTTTGTCTTAAAATATGTTGTTGTACGCATGCTCAACAATGAGAAAAATTTTTGAGCTGTTTTGGCAACAAAGAATATATAGGGAGCTAAGTAAAACAGCTGTGTTACAGACTCACAATAAGACTGCAGGATTAATAACCGTAGACTGAACTTCAGTCCCTTCTGAAATTGTGTGAGAGAGTTAATGTGTGTGTGTGAATGCTTGTGTGTATGGGCTTAAAACGGGCTTTATTTATTTATTTAACTTTCTTTTCTTTTCTTTTCTGCTTTTCATATAGAAAATAAAAAAAGACCCTTTGGACTTGAAGCAAAGACCCCAAGCAGCATTCTGCTTTGCCTCACTCAGAGTCCCTACTGTATTTATTTTCCTGAAGCTTTTTTTCTTCCTTTCTTTTTTTAATAAGCACTTACAGAGCTATATTGCTTGAAGTTGCTATCCAGCCAAAACACCTCTGAAAAGCTTACCTGCCTTGAGTACCTATGTTCCCTTGCTTCTTTCTTCATTTCTTCCCTGCTTGTTTTGTAGTCTTATATTTTCCCCTTCCTACAATCTTTTCTCTATGTCTAGAAAAATACTGTCTTGAAGGCTCTGATCAACTTCATTTATTATGCAGTTGCAAGTAATGTGGAGACTCAGTACAAGAAAGTGGCTGAATTGTGGGCGAAGTTCAGTGTGGAACACTAATACTCTTTCTAGGAACAAGAAGGTGTCATCAGGAAGTCATACTCTGAAAAAGTCATGAAATAGTTCATCTAGAACTCTTACCAGTTTTGATACTGTGTGAATTGGCTACTGATAGCCAAAAAAAGAAGACTGAACCTCCATGTGATTAAAAAGGAGATCGGATCAAAGGCAATGATATGTAGAGTGTGAGATAGGACATCTACTGTCTGCCATATAGGTCCAGTTGAAAGGTTAGTGTATGGGAGGATGAGATAGCATTTTCCAGGGTTGAATGTTTATAGAGGTTTAGCTTTACAGTGTGGGTTACAGGACAAGTGTTACAGGGGTGGACAGGTGTTAATCCTGAAAAAGGTCGTCAGCTGGGGAGTAACTGTTCTGCATAGGAAATCTTCAATTTGCTCTGCGCAAATATTGTCTGAAAAGCTACAAGCAAATAAGACCAAATATTGTATGAAAGTTTTGAAAATAAATAGCCTTGGACACATGCCCACAATGTAGATGTTTTAATCAGATTTTTTTGCACATAATTTTTGCTTTCGTTTGGTTTGGTTGTGGGTATTTGCTGATGTTACTGAAGTCGGTAGCCTCAACCAGCTGGGCTTTACCTACCTGAAGTCTCACACAGCTGTGGGGATGTCTTTTAGTTTTTTAGT
Source organism: Antrostomus carolinensis (assembly GCF_000700745.2). Taxonomy (NCBI): domain Eukaryota; kingdom Metazoa; phylum Chordata; class Aves; order Caprimulgiformes; family Caprimulgidae; genus Antrostomus; species Antrostomus carolinensis. Next base: position 26,491 of record NW_010312892.1, read on the forward strand.
TTATGTACCAGGCATGGCATGGAGAGGAGGAGGAAGTTTTAGAAGCTGTAACTCCATCAAATCTTAGGGAGTAATTACCACTTTCCATTTTATTCTGTTTTTCAAGTTTGAAAATATGACCTCCTTATGATAAGTCAGAATACTAAAAATCACAAAATTATTAGAAAAAAATGTAGCAAGTGTCCATTTAGTCCTTATTTTTATTTTATTTTATTTTTTAAAAATTATTTTAGTAGTTAGTCTGTTCTGCATACATTGATACCCTTGAAAATGTTTTTATACCTTTAGTCTTTCTCTGTAGCAGTATTTTCCCCAGCAAGCCATACTAATACTGCCTTTTGCATCCTCACCTCTTTCTTTATTCTCTTTGAAGAGAAACTGATGTTGGGATGACAAACGGTCTGTGCCATCAGTCAGTTTTCAGTTGTGTGTTTTCCTGTCTTCATTAAGCTGAACTCCTTTTTGTTAATTTTTTTTTTTAATTCTTGCAGTCTCTTTTTTGCCATATCTAAAGACCTCTGGTTTGATCGGTCTTCAGAATCTTTTAAAATACTGACAAATAATTTTGCCATAGAACCTGTGTTTCTTTAGCCCTAAGAAGAGTTTGTAACAGCACTGTCAACAATAGGACTGTGCCGTACTTCCCCCCATATGTATTTTGAGAGTTACCTTTTTGAATGGCTTGGTTTCTTGTAAGACTTCAGAGGTAAATTTAAATATTTTTAATTCCATATTGAAGATTTTACAGGTTATTGTAGTATCTTTTCTGTAGTTACTTATATATGTTCTCTATATAATAATATTTTAAAATTAAAGAGCTTAGATTTAAGCAAAATCCCAGAAGAATCTAAGATACCTATGCACACCTATATGTTGTCTATTTAAAAATTATTTCAAAAAATCTCCATACTCTTAGAAAACTATCAAACAGATTTCCATTCTAACTTAGAGCTATATGTCAGCGCAGTGTGCCACGATGAAATTATACTGGCAGAGTGATCAGAAGTGACTGATGTGTTGGGGAAGGCAGACATTTTTGAAGAGCTGTGTAAAGCTGTAAATATTTCATATTGGTTTTTTACCAGATATTATTTGAAAAGCTGACATTTGCGTTTTAATGTGTTTGGTTAGTCTAATGGTATGTAAAGTCCTGATTAATTGAACTGACTTTGTAAGGTTGCATTGCAGGTACATGAGATTAAGACTATGGAGATTAGACTCGAAATTTTATGGGATGCATATTTATACAGATACTTTTTAAAGTTGGGCTGCTGAAAGCATTGCTAGTTACCCAAACATATTTGTTTATGTACCAGATGTGAGGCTTGTAATGCAGATGCAAAACATGTTTTAACTGGTTTGATGCTGCATACCAGAACATGTTTAAGTAGCTGAGTTACCAGATGTGCATGGAAGAACTGTATTTTTAATATTTCTGCTTTTATGAATGTATTTGACAGGGAGGACATATCCTGATGGAGATCCTTGAATACTGCAACAGTGACTCAATTCAGGACTACTAAATAAAATTAGTGGTGAAACTAGGAGGCAGGGTATTTGCAACCACTGGGCAAAGTGTGCAAAAATGGGGGCAGTGTAGACTGTGATCTTTCAGCCTTCCTTCTGCCTTGCATTGCCACTTGTTGGAAAGTCTTCTAAAGGTGGCATTGATACAGTCTTTACTGGTGTAAAATTCATTCTGTGTTATAATGTGCTGTTCTGGGTACACCTATGAGTAGCATTGCTGACACTGTGTTATGATGGCCTAGTAGAGAGCAAAGCAGAAGCTCATACTATCAGAGATAATAAGCAGATGGTTTTCTGTGCTGGAAGCAGTAAACACATTGCTTGTTATGTGAAGATCATTTTCTGTGAGGTTTTTTTTGTTGTTTTTTTCAAATAAGGATGCCACAGGACAGAAGTGTAAAGATCAAAAGTCTCATATTAACAGAGATGTGAAGGAAGTATTTTATTGCCTTCTCAACTTTTTAAAAGTGAAAACACAACTTCAGTAGTTTCTATTACAAAGTGTCTGTCTATTTAGAAGGAAAAATAGTGTATTCTCACAGCCTTATTCTAGGTACCTACGCTAGCAGGCTAGTATACATAAAAACTGTTAATGGTCCCTGGAGAGAGACAGGCTCCTTCAGCAAGCACTTCAGACAGCTGTAGGGTTCTGTGGTAAACAGACTTTTTAGAAACATCTTTTTCTTTCCCTCCACTGACTGTTTAGAGGTTTCTGTTGCTTAGTGTAATTTGGGGTCCTAAATGAGTCTGAACTGTTTCTAGATATGTTGCAGGTACCTTAAAATTAGGATGACAGAGAGTCAACACAAAATTACTAGAGCCACTAGAGCCACTTTTAGTCAGACGTTGTTTTAAACTGGACTGATGCTCATAGTTCATGCTGATCAATATTTCTGAATATACTTGGTGCTTTGAATCTCTTGAAGAGAATTTGAAAACACCTTTGCCTGTCATGACTTCAGCATGATTTTAGCAATGCTGGGATTATTGCTTGAGAACAAACACTTGTCATTTTTGAGAACTTGGCCAATAAAATGTTTGTATCAATTCATATTGTCTACTTACAGTAATAAAGCAGGAATTTTCCATAGAAATTTATAGAAATTCTCCCTGACTGTACTTGGAAAACAGCAGGAAACATTGTGTAGAACCAAACTGCTGTTCCCCATGCCCCAGGACATGGAGACCTCACTGTAGTATTTTTATCAGATGCTGGGTCTTATTTAGACATACGTGTTTCAGAAGTGTTAACCTATAGTTTCTATTTAAATTTTGTATTAGTTCCCAGAAGGTGCTTCACATAAGTGTTCTGCTGAGCCATACCTGGACAGTGTTGAATAGTGAGATTCTTACTGAAAAAAGAACTGCTATCCTGAGAGTCTGAGCAACCTCTGCTAGGTTAGCCTTTCTTTTGGCCACCCAAATTAATGTTCTCAGTGTGTAAATGGGCACCAAGTCTGATGTCCGGCTGAGAATGAATTCTTCTCTTATGTACAGACCTCTGATCCTACTTGTGCTGCATACTGCTTTCACAATATAAGGACCTAAGAAAGTATAATGTAATTGCCACTATTTGAATAGCACTAGGGAGTGACTGTCTGGGCGTGATTCTGGTGTTTGGCTTTTCAGCATAATTTACAAAAGTTTTGAATTGCTGTCAAAATTTCCAAATAACCATTTGATAAATAACCATTAGTGTTCATGAACCATTGATATATAATTGTTCTAAAAGGAAGATTTTAATTTAACTGTCTTTACTTAAATATGTTAAATATCAAATCAAGTGAGCACTGTAATACTAAAAAAAGCTTTAAAAAGTTTTATTGCCTTTTTGTGCCAGATTTTTTGCCTTTTTGTGCCAATAACGGATCTTGGTCTGAGGTCCAAGTACAACTGCTTTCCAGGCCATGGTGCCCTCAGGTGAGTGGCTCTCACACCTTTTTGTGTGTTTTTATTCACTACAGTGCTCAGATGAGGTTTATTATGCCCTTTACCTAACTGCTTTCTATATTGTTCAGACTGAATCTTAGTATTTGTAATATTTCCCTTCTATTTTCACATCCTGCATTCTCATGCTGTAGCATAAGGAGATAATTGAACTCATGTTGCACCACGTTTTGTGTGCAGCTTTTTCTAAATGCTTTGTGTGCCTCTTCTGTTGAGATAAGTCTCAATTTTCTTCCTAATGACTACATTGAGGATTTGCTAAGAGTGCAGTGACAATGCACGTGAAAGAGCTCTCAGCATCTGACTGATGACACTTGAGCAGCTAATTGCTCATAGAATTTTACTTCATGAAACGGTTCATACACCTGTTTCGTTCACTGCATTACTTTGGAAATCTACATGGTGAGTGAAGCTTTGCCAAAATGTATGAGATATATTCCGAAAACCACAAGTGTAATTGGAATTTATAAGTAACTGCTCTGAATGGTTCCTTTTTCTCCCACTGTAACTCTACCGGTAGTAGATACCACTGACAGAATGTGTTTATGAAATTTCTTAAGTTTTTACATTATTTTGCTTCAGTTGTTGTTCTGAAAGATAGTTTTTGCTTTCACTGAAAATGACAGACGAAATTACTTACTAAAAAAAATTAAATCATCTGATTCTTATGAAGTATGTTGAATTCGATTTTTTCAAGGATCCTGATAATCACTGTAGTGAGTTATTTCATGAGAGAAGAAAGGAAAGTATAAGGCAAAAAGCAGTCCAACAAAGTTTAGAAAATACTATGCATCTGAGAGTCACTTTTTTTTGATAATTTGAGTTGATTTAATAATCTCATCTAATTTTAGCGCTCCTTGGATATGAAAAGATACTGCAGTAGCCATGCTTATTCAAGTATGTCTTTAGGTAGCTCTGAATACTCTAGTTCATGTAATCAATGTGCAACACAGTATGCTGACCTCAGGGATACAGAGATTTGTGGGGCAGCAGCATTTGGCATAGCTGTATTTTTCACTTAATCAGAGGCCTTTATATTCTGGTCCGATTACTGCCACTCTTCCACTCTCCTTAGTCTGTCATATTCTTGCTGGTTTCCACTAGAGACACCAGCTGCAGAAGTGAGAACACACTGAATTTTTGGATGTGACTTTGCTACTGTAAGGAAGGAATGGAAGAAAATGGAAGGAAATATGCAGGCAAGAGCATGCGATCGGAGTACCCAGCCTGTTCCTATCAGAGTCCCAGATTAAGCTTTTGAGCTCTGCTGACTTTTGCAGGATGTACAGGGTGAGAGTCCCAGGAATAAAACAAATCACAGAAATAAAATTAAAAGAGAGCCTAAAAGCTAGTGTAATTATAGTTCACCTGCTTGAAGCTTTAGTGATTTGGAAAACATCAGTTTTGATGCCTGTACTAATGATGCAGCACAATACCCAAGCAGATGTTATGTGAAACATAGTGAAACAGAATGGTTTTCTAGCACAGCAACTTTTAAATATACCGCTTTTTGTACAAATGTATCATGTAACCTCCAGAAAGTCATCTGGCTTCCCCCTGAATGTCCTGTTACCCTCTTCCATGTCAGTCCTCTCCTTCTTCCACCACAGTAACTTACAGGTTTTGAAGTTTCTGTTTTTACTTCCCAGGTGTAGACAGAATGGTAGGCACTTGAAAAGAGGTGATTGGACAGACAGAGACAATGTTAATGGCAGGAACTTGAAATCTGTTGTTTGTTTGTTTTTTTTCCCAAATCAGTGAAAATGTGAAAGGCATTTGTTCTGGCATAAAGGGTGGGAGAAAGCAGTTTAGGAGGTATCCAACCAATATCCAACCATTTTGAGTGCCAGATCCATAAAGAATTCTCCTGTTGCCAGCTGATGAGGGTATTTTGTCATGGACTGAAGGAAATGTATTCATACCACTGTATTTAGTGAAAGCTGTATGAGATTTAGGGTATAGCAAAGATTGAAGTGAGCTAAGTTAGATGAGGTACTTTAGTAGATGAGGTAACATGAGGGCCGATACTGTTCAATATTTTTGTCAGTGACATGGACAGTGGGATTG
>NW_010312893.1:0-26182 GCF_000700745.2 Antrostomus carolinensis
GGTCTATAACTTCCTCACAAGAGGAAGAGGAAGGGCAGGTGACCAACAATAGGACCAGGGGAAATGGCAGGAAGATGGGCCAGGGCAAGTTTAGGGTGGACATTAGGAAAAGGTTCTTCGCCCAGAGGGTGGTGGGGCACTGGAACAGGCTCCCCAGAGAGGCAGCCAGGACACCAAGCCTGACAACATTCAAGAAGCATTTGGTCAACACCCTCAGACACATGGTCTGAATCTTTGGATTGTCTTATGCTAGGGCAAGAGTTGGACTCGATGATCCTTGTGGGTCCCTTCCAACTCACAACATTCTATGATTCTTTCCTTAGCACTCAGTTACCTGGTAGGATTTTGCTGTGGTAAGGTACTTGTTACTTTTAAAAACATGCAAGTGTAACTAGTCTAAACAGTACCTGCAGGTTGGTGATTATTTATGACCTCTGAAAGCAGCAATATTTTGTGGTATGCTTTTCAACTTTGTTTCCTCTGCAAGTGGTCTACATTTAACAGTAATTTCATCCACTTGGGAGCCTTTTCTATATTATGATAAAAATCTAGACAGCTGTTACAAGAGAGATAGCTGCATTTGAACCAGAAATTCAACAGCATTGGTAGACTAGATAAAACTTAAACTTTCGTGTTTTTCTTTTCAATTTCCTTTTAGAGGAGGTTTATAGTATTTTCCCTTTGTAAGTGGAAGAGCAACACAACTAAACAGGTATCATTTCAACTTCTTTGAGATTAGAGTGAAAGTGTCCATTTATTTAGTGTTCACACTTCAAACAACTTGTGATTCTATAGAACAAAAGGTATTTTATCACCTGGCTCAGTATCACTTTGGAGATCTGCCTTTCACTTTGACCTCAATAATCTCATATGCAGTATGAACTGAATGCTTCCAAATCTCAAATTTGGAGCTACTTTTCAATTAGAAATCCAGAAGGGATTTTTGGCATGTCAGGAAGGCTTACTAGAAACTGTTGGTCACATGGTTGCTCAGTTCTAATGCAGGACATTATTCCATAAGTATGATGTGCATATTTACAGTAAGTAGCCCCCTTCTGAATCAGATCAAGATTTATAATACTGTACATACCAACTCCATAAAGCATAAATAAGAGACTGTACTTACATTGACTTCAAGGATTATTTCCTCTTAATATTCTTGCTTATTTTTCCCCATTTTTTTCAGAATTTTTGTTTGTTTACTTCTGATTTTTTCTAGGCTGTGTCCTGGAGAAAAGGGGAGACCTTAATGCTCTCTACAACTACCTCAAAGGAGGGTGTAGAGAGGTGTGGGTCAGTCTCTTATCCCAAGTAACAAGTGATAGAACAAGAAGAAAAGGCATCAAGTAGCGCCAAGGGAAGTTTAGGTTGGATATGAGGAAAAATTTCTTTACTGGAAGAGTTCTCAGGTATTGGAACAGGTTGCCCAGGGCAGTGGTGGAGTCCCCATCCCTGGAGGTATTTAAGAGTTGTCTGGACATAGTGCTTAGGGACATAGTTTAGTAGAGGGCTTGTCAGTGTGAGGTTAATGATTGGACTCAATGATCTTAGAGGTCTTTTCCAATCTTGGTAATGCTGTGATTCAGTTCTGCTTACTTACTAAATATTTTCCTCATTCTGAAGGACTTTTTCTTCCTTTCCGCCCATCAAAATTCTTCCATTACCCATGCATTTTTCACTAGCTCAGCTTGCTCTCTTCATCCTCAGCTCAGTATGAGACACTACTTTAGCTTGTTCTCCCCACCCTCTACTTCAGAAAGTAACAGGAGTTGCAAAGGTCACCAGACTATGGCTAGCACTTCACACCTTTTGGGAACCTGACCATATTAACATTCAGTGATGTTACTGAGTTGTTGAATATGGTATCTAGAGATAGTTTTTGAATTCTCCAGAGAAGGGTTTGTGAACATCACATCCCTCACGCTACTGCTATTTCTAGGATATTTTTTCAGTTGGTAAGATTTTTATATTCATAAATGTCTCTCAGTCCTTAAATTTGTCTTGATTATTAGGATCTGAAAAACTGCATCAGGAAGAGCTTGCTTATTTCAAGTATTTGTTATTTCCATGCTTTCAAAATTTCAGTAATCCAGCCAGGGAACAGTGACATTACTATATGATTTTAAAACACATCACAATTGAATATAGTTGTTTTATTTGCTGTCATTGTATCAATGTGTGAGAGCTGTCATCTTGCACTGCTGATCTATTACTGTTTTGATATCTAGCATCCTTTGCAATGTTTTGTTTTACAGGATGACTAAATTAGGAGAACAAGAAACAAGATTGCTTGTCTGTTAGTCCCCAGGTTAAATTTGTAAAATTAAATGTTAAATTTAAAAGTTGAGTCAGAGAGGGTACTTTTTTTTTTTTTTTTTTTAAGATGGCTGAGAACTGGGGCAGGTTGCACAGGGAGGCTGCAGAATCTCCATCCTTGGAGATGCTCAAAAGCCATCCAGACATGGCCCTGGACAGCCTGCTCTAGGTGACCCTGCTTGAGCAGGGGGGTTGGACCAGATGACCTCCAGAGGCCCCTTCCAACCTCAACCATTCTGTGATTCTGTGATCTTTTTATATTTTTCAGTAGCACTGAGTGGATTGGTGCTAGAGAGACACAAAAACCACTTAAATCCAAACTCTGATATGAACCAGAAGTCTAACTCCATACTTTTGAGACCCACAAGCATGAGGGGGAATATATTTTAGATGACCAGCAATAGTATTGTATAGAGATAGGTAATTTCATTTCACTAGCATTTTGCAGCTTGATTTCATTCTTGTTAGGACTTCTTTCTCACTCCAAACACCGAAATTCTTGATCAAAACAAAGCCTCCTTACTCAGTCAAATCAATGTATCAGGCAAAGCTGTGTTTTGCAGGACGAGAAATAGCTGGCAGAAATAAAAGTACCTTATCAAGCATATAAAAATGGAGTAAAAATTGGAGGAAAAGAATCAATTTTAAACAATAAGGACAAAAGCCTATCTGCACTCATATAATTGAAATGCTTTCTGAAAACACTATAAAAATATTTTTATATTCTAGAATATTCTCCCCACAAACTTTAGGAACATCAGATAATCAATTCATCTGTTTGCATGAAGACAGATCTCTCATGCTGACTGTCCCTGATGCTGGGAGGCAATAGAGGTTTATGTTCCCAGTCACTCAGGTTCTAACACTTGTCCGTGTACAGCCTCACACACTCCTTCTCCTCTCTCCCTCTCCAATTCCTTTGCAAGGAAAGCAGCAGACCTAAATTCATCAGGGTGGTGAGACTGCCCAAGTTCACAGGGTTTATCCTCATGCAGTTCAGCAGACAGACTGTACTCAGTGACCTGGCTCAAGCCAGCCTGCCAAACCTGCGGCAGATTACAATCATTCCAACTCATGCTTTATGGATAAAAACAAGTTTTCTTTGATTTCTGGTCATGATTAGAGAATGAGGCTGCCATTCTTGATTTATGAAGACAGCTGGATGATACTGTGGCTTTTTTATGTCTATTTAACAAGAGACCTGTGACCTAACTCAGCCTCACATATCAGTTTTGGTTTGGTGTGCTTTTCATGCTCATTCAGTTGAGTAGCATGGGAAGGAAGAAATCACACACTAGTGCCTGGACCCTCACATTTTTTTATTGCCAGTCTAACATGATGAAATTTTCATTCATGGGTAGCAAGTACCTGCAAGTATAGTTTTGTAGGTGCAATTAGTGGTCTGCATTAAAGAGAACTTATGGAGATTACTCTTTTTCAGTGCTTTTGTTGATATACTTGTGGTTTAATGAATGACACAGGGCAAAAGAACATCTTAGGACAGCCAAAGGCCATGGGTAGCTGTGACCCAGGACTGGGTTTTAAACATATGCATGTGGGCTTGCCTGTGGTGGAAAGAGGCACAAGAGAGAGGTTTGCCTGGAACTTAAAGCAGAAGAGCTTTGAGCAAACCTTCACATTTAGTCTCCTGTCACTATCATTGTTCCCTTTTTTGCAGACAGGGGCAAAATATGTCTGAAAGAGAAAGGAAGTGAAAAGGAGAGGAAGAAAAACAAAGCCTCTGACAACTTTGCCACTTGTCTTATAACTCTGCTGTTTCTCTTAAAAATCTGTTACTGAAAATATGTGCTGGAAGTCCTGTGTGGAGTGTAACCAAGACTATTTGGGGAACACAGTAGATTTCTTACAGCTTCTGAAGAAAGCTACCTCTCTTAAAATCAGGAAGTAGTTTGGAAGAGAGGTGTGCGCTTGCTGTCTTTCACTCAGCAACTCTCCAGCATCCTGTCTGTCTCTGAAACTCAGCCAAGCTGCCTTCTTTAGCCAAGTGTTGCAACTCTCTGCCACATTTCTGCACTGACCTTTTCTGCAGAAGCACCTGTTTCCCACTTGGATTGTCTTATCCCAGATGGAACAAGGGGAGGAAGTGCTATTTACACATTAGAGGGAGAAAGAGATGGAGGTGATGGTTTGAGTTCAGTTGAGGAGGGTACAGAACCATGGGGATGGGTCCTGCTTAAGGATCATGGGTTGCTCCTCTGGCTTTGGAGCTCTTTTTTGCACAGCTTACAAGGTGAAAGAACTCAGGCTAGGTGCCTGGATGAAATCAACCTACTGCAGCAAAAAAGGTATGTCCAAGACTTGCTGTTCCTTTCTGCCTTTTGCTTTTGTTGTTGTTGTTGTTGGGTTGTTTTTTTTCTTGTCTGCCATCCTCACCTGGTGTTTACTTGTTTTCTGCCCTTGGATGTAGAGAATAATTGCTGCCTCCAGGCAGCTTGGAAACAGTTCTTCCTTTCATATATCATTGAGTGTTAAGAAATGGGCATTCCAAAGATGCTACGGACAAACTAAAGGACACCACAGCACAATAGCATAGCTGATTTGACAACTGAGAATTCAGCAGCTCCAAATTGTCAGGGAAAGCACAATGGAGATGGTAGGAATCTTTTGCCATCATTAGTAGTTTGTGGTCTTGAGAAAGCCATACCCTGACCTTTGGCCCAATTCCAATCAGAAAATTGATATGCCACACCCATGATTATTGCATATCCTCTCTGATACATCTCTTCTCTGCTGAAATGTTTGTGGAGAGGGACAACTTTTTAAAGCATTTTCAAACCATGTGACTGAGGAGAAGAATAAAACAGAGATTATAGGGATCTTCCACCATCCACATGCAAAGTCCTAGGGGAAGAAAGTCAGCCAATGAGAAATAGTACAACCTCTTCAGTGAGGCTGAATTTATCTAGTCATAGAAAGCTGATGCTGTGCATTGGCTGCCACTGAAAGTAGAAGTCTTCTCCCTGTGTCCAAAACCTTCTATGTCTGCTCTATCACCTTTCTCATGCCAGCACTAATGCTAATGTGGCTGTGATGTGAGCTGGAGCGGAGAAGTAAGCTTGTTGCAGACTAGAAACCTGAGAAAAGGGTTTGTTTTCAGCTGGGTGGGTTCTTGATGTGTTGTGAACTGAACAAGAATTAACCCTGGCACAAAGGAAATATGGGAGAATGCATACATGGGGCAGAGACAAAGGTAGGGCTGAGTCCCCCTCCCCCCGCCCCAAATGGTTGTGCAGCTGCAACCCAAGATACAACATACCAACTGTTGATCCACCTTGCTCTGCTGCCATGCTTTTGACACCCTCCTCTTCTGACAGTGATATCCAATGAGGTGGAGGGGGGCGAGAGATGGCCAAACAGTTTGAAATTAGGCTGGCAAAGGGACTATCACTTCAACACTGAAGTGTACTTGGTGAATGGGCAGCAAATTAGTTCCTCTGAGTTTTACCTATCTGGGAACTATCTCATCCTTACTTGCTGGGAGCTACATATAACAACCATCACTGTTATTAATTTTCAGGATCCATAGCATAGGGACTATAGCATGAGTGTTACTTAGATGATATTTAGGAGAGGGAAGAGATGATCAAGGTGACCTGCTGCTCTACAGCTGGGTAGTCAAAGTACAGCAAGAGAAAACAACTTTTGTCAGGCTAAAAAACTTTCACAATGGTAATACAGTAGCTGCTGTGGTCTCTGTTCTTGTGAGGTATTTGGAGAAACTGAGTACTGCAGTGTGGGTGATTATTTCCTGTGGGTGGCCAAATAGATGAATCACAGGACTGGCTTGATCAGTTATTTATTCTATTAAGTCTTAGGGTGTGCATACTGTAATTCTATTTGGCTTAATCATGATGGCTTGCACCTGAGGAATTCATGAACATGAAGGCAGTAAAACTTGGCTTGAGAGCTGAAGTCCAGAGGGCCAGTAATTGTACAGTAACCAGAAGGTTAGCAACTGGAAACCTTTCCTCTAAGCCCTCCTGCTCTATTACCAGTTTTTACTACCACTGAATTAATGAACTGTTCAAAGCAATTAATGAAATTAATGGAATGTGTCCGAAAACAGGAAAGGGGTGAGTTGGTAGAATATTTTCATTATTAGTGACTTCCTTTTTAAAATTTTAGCTTTAAAATTTAAAAGTGACTTCCTTTTAAAATTTTTTAAAATGAAAAGTTTTTTCATACACATCTTCAAGATCAGTTCACACTGTTTTCTGCAACAGCCTTACAAATCAAGCAGGGTTATTAGAAACTAGTGCAAAAATATATTTCAGAAGTGCAAAGTGGGTTTTTTTTTCCCACACAGAAATAATACAAGAACTATACGTTCATTAGAAACAGAATCCTATTTTAAACTTTTTTACAACTCTTGCAGACAATTGAGTATAAACTCTAACGAAATATACTGGTAGTTCACATAGACAATAGGTTAAACAAAGCCCAGCAATGTCTTGGTACCTACAGGAGAAGACAGCATTTAGTCCTAGATGCAAATTGTAAACAAAAGCAGATTCTGGGGGCCTAACACTTCTCTGTCTCTAGCTGGAGAAGTACAGGAGTGATTCAAATATCCTTTAGCATTCGCATTATTCAAGTTCATACATACGCATCATTCAAGTTCATACTATTTTAAAGTATGAAGAGAATAACAATGAGAATATTGTAATGCTTAGGGCTAGAAGGAGCCACAAGCTGAATGAGAGAACTGAACAGTCATACAGTCAACATCCTTCAGAAAACTTGCTCCGTCCCATTCTGTAAATGAGTGAGACAACTTTCTGCTGGAATCATGAGTTCAGCCTTGTTTATCCTCTCTCAAAAAAATGAGGGGAATGTAAGAATGGGTACAAAAACTTATTTAAGGCATGAAGAAATTATGATGTGAGACAGAGTTGTAATTGTTTGGTTTAGAAAGTAAGTGGGAGGGTGTGTGCATAGTGGGGGGGAAGATTTCTTAAAACAGTGAATGAGAAAGAGAAGGATGATCCTGTTCTTCCTATAATGGAAGAACTAAAAGATGTTGCTGAGTAAAAAAAAAATAGTGCTTTTTACAGAAAGTGTAACTTACTTCTGAAACAACATATAGTGAGCTAAAAAGCACAGCACAATAAAAAAAATAAAGTGTAGAGAATCTAGAGTTTGGCTGGGGTTTTTTTTTTGGGGGGAGGGTGGTTGGGGATTTTTGTTTGTTTGTTTTTTAAGGTAGATTACATTCATTCCCTGACTAATAGTATAAATCTACTGTATGCAGTCACAGAGGCAACAGACTCATTTACCAACATTCTCAAGTTGAAGCTCTACCAAGAGAGGGATGGTTAAATGTACTGCAGATTCTCTCATCACCAATACTGCTATGCTAGTTTACACGACACCACCCCCAGCCCCCCAACAGGCACACTGAACTGCTTTATATCTGATCCCGATATAAGCATTTAAAAAACCTCCGGCATCTTTCTGCATCGTATGTGTCACTGGCTGTGTTCTCTGACAGAACATTGACTTAGTGAGGTGCCACTGTGTCACAGTATGGCCAAGGCTATGTTGCTCCAGTTTCACAAAATAAAAAGGGAATTAGTTACAAACATCATGTAACTCTCACTTTTAATTTTGGTGCATGGCTTTGGATAACGTGTACTACTTTTCCCCATTTTCAACCTTACAATCTGCAGAGTAGAGCTTCCCTTTGGGTTAACTCATGTCTCCCAGTAGGTCACTGTTGATTAAGAAGTTTGCCTATCTCTTAAGGCATGTATTTTAATTCTTAGTTGCCTTAAAAATAAGACTGAGTTGATCTTCCAGAGGTTTTTTATTTATTTAATGATATCTATTTTGATTATGTATTTTTAAAACTTTAAGATATTGTTACATTATACATATATCATTAGAAAATGCATAACACTTTTCAACAGTACCTGCATTCCTGATGTAGGTAAGGTCAAGTGCTATCATTGGTGTGCTCGTGTTTCATGTTACATCAACTTTGTTTATTCAGATATCTAAAAAGCACCCCATTACCTAGCAGGAACTGGAATTTCATGTAGAACTGTCTGGGACATTCTTCTAGATGATTACGCAGATAACATGCTGAGGAATGCAGCACTGCTAATAGAGTATTAGGAAAGTAGTCATTAAATGACTGTATTTTTAAGAGTCACTTTTTCTAACAGGTTTATCTAAAGGCTTATTATGTAACAGAAACAGCCCACAGCCATTGCATTTTCATGAGCTAAATCTTACTCTCAGTGACACTGTCCAACCCCACTGACCTCGGTTAGCCTGTCCAAGTGGGTCCAAGAACAGATGACCTTTTGACCAGTATTAACCTCCTCCTCTATTGCCTCATGAGGCTACACAAATACTTTAAGATTTTTTTGATGTTTGAAATCCAGTTTCGTTTTCTTTTAAATATAGAATAGTATAGTGCCAGTTTGAAGGGATCTACAATGATCATCTAGTCCAACTGCCTGATCACTACAGGGCTGATCAAAAGTTAAAGCATGTTATTAAGGATATTATCCAAATGCCTCTTAAAAACAGACTGGCATGGGGCATCGACCACCTCTCTAGGGAGCCTGTTCCAGCATTTAACCACTGTCTTTGTAAAGAAATTTTTCCTAATATCAGTTCTGAACCTCCTCTGGTGCAGCTTTGAACCATTCCCACACGTCCTGTCACTGGAACCCAGGGAGAAGAGACCAGCATCTCCATCTCCAAGTTCCCTCTTCAGGAAGCTGCAGAGAGCAAAGAGGTCACCCCTCAGCCTCCTTTTCTCCAAACTAGACAAGCCCAAAGTCCTCAGATGTTCCTCACAGGACATGCCTTCCAGCCCTGTCACGACCTTTGTTGCCCTACTCTGGATGCATTCAAGGATCTTCACATCCTTCTTAAATTGTGGGGCCCAGAACTGCACACAGCCCTTGAGGTGAGGCCATACCAGTGCTCAGCATGACAATCGCCTCTTTTGACCATCTGGTTTTGATGTGTTTGATGCACCACAGGACACAGTTTGCCCTCTTGGCTGCCAGGGCACACTGCTGACTCATATTGAGCCTGCTGTCAATTCAGGATCACCTCCAGATCCCTTTCTGCAGGGGATCTGCTGTCCAGCCACTGCTCTCCCAGTTTATACTTGTGTTGGGCATTCCTCCATCCCAGGTCCAGAATCTGGCACTGTTAAATTTCATATGCCTGATTATCGCCCAATGCTCGTCTATTTACATCCCTCTGCAGGGCCTCTTGTCCCTCAAGAGAGTCAACAGCACCTCCCAGTTTGGCATCATCAGCAAACTTGCTAATGGTGCATTCAACTCCTGCATCCAGATCGTTGATTAAAATATTGAACAGAAATGGCCCTAGAGCTGAGCCCTGAGGAACAGCACTGATGACCAGTCACCAGCCAGATGTTAGCCCCATTCACCTTTTGAACCCTGCCAGTCAGTTCTTCACACAGTGCACTGTGTACCTGCTCATCTCACATCTGGACAACTTGTCCAGAAAGATACTGTGAGGAACAGTATCAATAGCCTTACTAAAATCCAGAAAAATTACATCTGCTGCCTTCCCTTCATCCACTAGGTGAGTGACATTAAAGCAAAAGGACATCAAATTAGTTAGACAAGACTTTCCCTTTGTGAACCCGTGTTGTCTGCACCTGATGATTGCAGTATTTAAATGCTTTTCAATAGCACCCATTATTATTTTCTCCGTAATTTTCTGGGTACTGAGGTTAAACTAACAGCTTTGTAGTTTCCTGGATCTTCTCTCATACCCTTCTGGTAAATTGGAATAACATTGGCTAGCTTCCAGCCAGCGATGACCTCCCCTGACTCCCAAGGCCTTTGGTAGAAAAGATTTCATAAGGTAAACAGACATGCATGGTAAGGTCAGTGAATTGACACAAATGGTGGTGGTGGTGGTGAACCTCCTTATACACAGTTTTGTGCTCTATTCTACAAAAGAGGTGTCTTTAGGAGGTCTACTTTTTAAACAAAAGCTGAGGGACAGCTTTATGAGCACCATGGAGATGGCCTCTGTCACAGTAGTGTGAGAAACTCAAGTTCTAATATTCATTGTCCTTGATTCAAAGTAAGGATGAGTCTTTACTTGCAGAAGACTGCTCACATTACCAAACTATAGGGTTTTTTCAGAATTAGCAGTTCTTGATCTTTTTACCGTTTCCTTATAATTAGTCTAAAAAGAGAAAAATTGTCCTCCCCCTGGAGATACTGAGAGCAGTTTAGTATGGAATACCTGGCAGGAGTATGATCAGAGCCATTTCCTGAGACTTTGATTCAAATCCTGCTCTGAATATATATGATATGGTTTTAAATTCAGTGCTGGCACAGAGCAGGTGACATAATTGAAAGACATAATAAAGTATTGTTTTCCTTTTCTTTTAAATTTTGTGTATGATAGTTCTGTTTATTTATGCCCCAGTCCAAAACCCATAACTGATTAATACATTTTGGTTATAAACTAATTATAAAATTAGTTCCAAATTCCTGAATAGACTTAAGATAATCCAAACTGCATTTTCCTACAAATAAAGTATTTGACAAAAATTACAAAACCATCCCCAATAAATCCTCAAATCCATTAGCTTAAGTGGAGTAAATTCAAGTATGAATATTGAGACATGCAGGGTATTTTAGTTCTGACAGATTTCAAGAAGTTTTATGTGCCTCAGCACAACTCTAGTCAAGAGGTTCTACAAATGAATATCATAGATAACTGTAAAGCTCTTCTCATTTGCAAAACTACTTCAGGTTTTTGTGGTGACATTCCAAGAGCTTTGCTCTAGAAGTACCCCGTGGCCAAAATTAAGACGAGGTTGAGTCCTAATTTTAAGAGTATTAGGTCTCAATCTCAACCTAAACTAAGGTTTATTTTTTTTTTTTTTTTTTAAAAAAAGAACTCTCCAGTGTACCAAAGCAAATATCTCAAGTGTGGTACTGTTTGCTTTGAGAGTCATTTACTCCATAGATTTTTTTTTTTTATGTTCACAAATATTTTCTTCACTAAAAATAATCTGATTAGGATCTCAAATGTGTCCAGCTCTTTGTTGCATTTATGCCTTAGATGTTCAGTATGCAAGTGCTTCTCAAAGCTCCATCTTCTGGGGCAAAATATAGCATTTAAAGAGTTATAGACACCAGTATCTTATAATGTCATATAATCTATATTCCTTCTAATGAAAGTCCTTCCCAGTTAGCCCATTTCCTCCAGAACTCAACCCCTAAGACTTTTAAAACCGAGATATATCAGCTGTGAGATGATCTTCTAGGGGAGAGGAAATCCTTATCTCCTGAGTTACCTATACCTGGAATAAATAGAGTAGTAAATATTATGTTTCCAGCCTAGCTGTACTAGCTGTATTTTGGAAAAGATCTCTGGTCTAGTAAGGAAAGATCACAAGTTTTATTTGGAACTTTGCAAGTTTTTTAATTTTCATTACCATAGTAGATGGGTATTTGGTATTGATCCTTCAAATTGTTTTCACCAAATAGATCTGAAATAATAAGCCGTTATTTTAGTGGTTTTAAACTTGGACTGACCAGAGGCTTTTCCAATCCAGTACACCATCTCCATTGATACTCTGTGCTATATGGTTCTGAAGAAGGTAAAAGAGCACTCACGGTTAATACCTCAGAAAATAATCTATTCACCTTTGGCTTTTATTTGTAAACAAAGGCTACATTTTCAAGGTTTACTGGAATGTCCCTAAAGAATTACCCCAGGTTTATTATTTCCAATAATACACTGAATACAGTGTGCTGGCAATTCTGGTTTCTGTTGAGGTGGAGATGAGGACTGTAAAAAAAAGTAGATATGATCTGTTGTGTTACTTTGATTCTTAGGAGCTGAAAGGATGAAGTAACAGCTTGTCCATGCGGCAAATTTGGCTCAAATAGCCACTAAGAGATAGTCTGCTTGGCACTTATTCCTGAAAGGCTCTTGGTGATGTAATATTACCTTTTCTTACAAAACTGTGTACACTTCCAAAGCACAATATTTATTTCTTCCAGAAAAAAGATCTGTGTTGTTCTGGAACAGCTGTGATATAAGTTTACAGAGACAGTAATTCTAATCAAGTGTTTTGTATGGATGATTCCTAAATTACATGTAGGTATGCCTGGAAGGGCAAGAGGGAAAAACTGTAGTTTGGTTTGCTTAATTTCATGCCAACTGAGTCATCATAGCATATTCAGTGTTGAACAGAAAGGCTAACAGGAAGTACTAATACATTAAGAGATGATGTGTTTTGATCAGAAACGGATGTGCTGAAATGACTTGAAAGGCTTCTTAGTGTTGGCACCTTGTGTAAGATATATATATATATATATATATCATCAGCAGTAAGCATATATATGTTTAAATTGTTTCTGATTAGAAAGTGTTTAGACTTTTCAGGACCACTTTCCAGAGAACAGCTGCTGTTGCAAATAATGCCAGTCTTAGAGTCACTTATAGGGTTTTTTGTTATGAAAATGGTAAATGTCATTGTGATTACAAAAACCATAAACACGTTTTTTTATTTGTCTAGACCAACAGAGCAGTTTTTGATGGAGGTCTTAATTTAATTCAAAAGACTTCAGATATATATTTAAACTATCTGAAAACAAATACTATTCTGTGACTTCTGAACAGTATTCACAGAAATCCCAACTGAATCGTAGATGAGATGGATGCAAGGATTCTCACTAATGCCCCTAATGTTCTGGGGAATCAGGGTATCAAGAAGTCATGGAATCATCGATGACCTCAACAGAGCACAGAACGTTCCCTAGCAGCAGAAATAGCTGATAGTGTGGTGCTAGTGGTATGTTTAAGATATCTAGTAAGTCCTCTGAGGTAAGAACCACATGATCCAGTTAAATTGCTCTTGAACTCTATGACTGGCCTGGTGACAGCGGGTGTGCCTGCAGCATAGTAGAAATGAAAAAAGGGGACCTGTATTCCTTTCTATGTCCAAGGCTAGAGACGAACTAGAAGCTGGGGCTTTTTCTTGCATCATTCTATTCATGTGGCAACAAGATTACTGGCAGAAAAACAAGCTTATTTGAAAACAGAACAAATTATTTTCACAGTGTTTCATGTCAAATTCCCAGGGTGCTTTTCAAGAGTTACGTGAGTATCTGAGACACAAAAGGAAACGTTCTGCCCGGAGCTACAGAGTCGTATAACTGGCTCAGGTCTTGTCCAAATCTAGTGTGTTTTGGAAAGTACCAAGTCCTTGTTCAAGGACCTTGCTGAGTGTAATGTAAGAGGATGAAGGTGATTGAGAGTTGGTACATGATGTGACTCAGTTCCATTCCAGGCTACCTGGTCATTTTTAGACTTCACTGTCCTTCACTAGTGATTTTCCTTTTAGGTGGAACAATAGCAGGATTGTGCTATGCCAGTGAAGAAATTGTAAGAAAAAAATTCAAGAAAAGCAGCAAATTTTGGATTGCGATCAGGTAATCCACTGAGTTCAGACACCCTCTATTATTCAGAGTATCTGAATGAGACAGACATCTTTGTGACATCACAAAATGCTTTTGTTTATGACCTGTGTACACACACAGTGTTTGCTGAACAGAATTGTAGCAATAGCATGTCATAAACTATGGTAGTACTGGCTTCAGTTCTGTGCTGAGAGATGATCTGTAGTGAGGGCTGGTAATAGGGAATGGGAATAAATTCAGAAAAAATTCATCCATCTGCTGTTTTATCATTCTGGAATTGCTGTATTACTAGTCTGAGTCATAGATACGGAAGTGAAAATAGAGAATTGCTCCAGAAAATGTTCTATGCCAAGCGCCTCTTCTACCCACAGGTCTTTAAACTGCTTGTCTGATTTGATACTTAAGAATCAAGTCTAAAAGAAAACATTCCCAAACTAATTTTGAACTAAAAAAAAAGCATCAGTCATATTTTTATCATGCAAGTTCTGATTCTGAATAATTGTATGCATTTGGGGTTGGAGAGGCATAACCTGGGCACTGTGGTTGACTGGGAGCAGCATTGTGTTGAGTTTTAGAAACGTCCTGTGTTTTGTCAGAGTGAATTCATGAATTCCTACATCCTGCAGTAGGAAGGACCATTGAAATAACTGTTATTCAGGATAAAGTGGAAGTTAATTTTAGATAAGATTTGTAATTTCTGATCCATAATATTTTATGATTTTCCCTTTTCTAGCAGCATCATTTTGATGCAGTCTGCTGCTGTGACTGGGGATGGGGTTCTATACCTGTAGAGCACAAACTAAAGCAAGGCTGCTGCAGTGCTGGGGCCCTGTGCCTGCTTTTGTGCAGGAACCATAGAACCATGTACTGAGCTAGTCAGTAGTCAATCTTTCCTGAGAGGAGTTCTCTGTGCAAATACATGAATAACAGTTCTGGTATAAGGGACAAAGATGGACTCAAGACAGCCCAAATTTTGATGGGATCATGTTTCTACAGAATTTCTCAATCAGCTTATTTTTCTCAGTATTTCAAAGTCCCTCAGAATGTTTTCTCATGTGTAAAAGTAAAATCCCATCTTTTCCTTCCTGTATTTCAAGGAATACTTCCTTGAAAGCATTTCAAGGAATACGTCTCTGCCTTTGGAAGTAGTGAGCTGCTACAGGTATTTCTGTAAACAGAGAACTAAATGCTGATGTGTAGTAGAACAAAAATAAGGAAGACAGTAGAACAAGAAAGAGTGAAAAAGCTCCCTGTGGAAAAAATTTTATGTAGGAATGTTTATGGTAAGTTGGTTGCCTACGATTTACTCAGCTTTTTGAGCACATTTTCACACCTGTAGTGATGTCTGTGCTGCCTGGGTTGCATTTAAAGCTAGCTCAGGCAAATAAGGTGGAAGACACAGCAGTGACATAAGTTTGAAATCCTCCAGCAGGATAAAGTTTTCAGTTACTCAAGGAGAAATGCTGTCCAGTGAATAGTTCAGCTGTTGTAAATGCAGTACACACAGGGCAGAGATGTGGAAGTCTTAGGACTGTGCAGCCTCTATTCAAAGCCATGATGCACTTTGAGGGTTGTTTGTTTTGTATCCCCACTGAAAGGCAGAATGCAGTGAATTTCAAGTTCCTGGCATTGATTTGAATACTTCTGTGTTGTGTAAAAAAAGAGGGGTCATACATCAGTTCCCCTCAGGAAATGGATAAACACATTAATTCCTTGCTTTTTGCCATCCTGGATACATCCACTTTCACTAAGGGAATATAAAAGCCCAAGGGTCTCACCTGGATCACGGCTGATTGCAAACAAATATATTTGGTATGGATAATTAGGGAAGTAGGATTCTGACATAAATTAGTGTTAACTGCATCCCAGAATCTCTGAGGGATTAGCCTAGAGGAGGCTTTTTTTTCGATAGAATCAAACTTCTTAACTCTAGCAGAAACATGACTAATCCAGCAAATGTAAACTCTCTCATGGGAGTCTCAGACCTCTGATTTGAGCACAAGAGTTCTAATTTCAGAATTGCCATAATTCTTCTAATTGTTGTAAATGTATTCAGAATAAATTGTCATACAATTGTTAAAGAAAGTGTCTAATAAATCAGCAAAGCTTTACATTCACGAACATGTAAGCGTCTCAGCTTGAGAAAATAAAAACGAGTTTGTATTGTGCTGTTACTGCTTCTGAAGCAGAACTCTGTTTCAAGGGAAAGCATCAATCCAGCAAGTATGTAGGACATGGATACCAGAACTTTCCAATGTTACAAATACAGATTAAATAATTTTCTGTTTTGACTCAGCATTTTAAACAATTATTATCTTCATATCTAGATGATCTAATTTTCAGAATAGCTAAACTCCTATAAATTCTGATGGAGGGCTTAGCCATAGAGCAATAGATATCACCCACACAGAAATTTTTTTGCTATTTATAAGGAGGACATGTCTCCTAATGATAACTCACCATATAGTGAGTCAGTGGGGAGAAGTTAGGCAGCAGATGATGCACACCATGATTCGTTTGAATCGCTTGTCTCATTCCCTTTTACTGCTGCCTGGGAAGTTCTACTGTGGCTTCAGAATCTTGAGAACAAGCCCAAATCATCTGCTCATTTATGCATGTGAATTTTTTATCTATGGCATGGCACAGTTAAGGAAAATGTTATAAAATCAGGCAGAGAAAGAAGGCTGCATTTTTCTTTTCTGTCACAAGAGCTCTGTTAGCTGATAAAGTAGCATCTTCAAATGAAGTGAGCGAGACTGATTGTCTGAGCCAGGGTGGAGCCACACTTGAGAATGAGAACAAGGTATACAGTTTTATGGACAAACTCCCTGACATTTAGAGGTAGCAACTGCATTCCAAGGCTGTAAAGCTGGTCTCATAAAGCCTATGCACTTCTTATACTTAGGGTCTGATTTACACCCAAATGTCAATGGCTTAGCTAAAGATGAGATTTTAGATGGGGTTAGGTTGATGTTTGTGGCAGTTTGAACTAAAAACTAGTTCAAATGGTTTGTATTTAATTGAGGTTGCCACATATATATCTTCTCTAAACAGATATCCACTGAGCAAGTCTTCTTATCTCGAGTTCAGGCAGAGATTAATTTCCTCAGGCCCTTTGTTTTCCACTCAGATCTCTGCTGCCGCCTTGTGGTCATTTCGTGTCACTGCAGTAGAATGGCTATCATATCATCACCACAAAACTGTCTCAGAGTAACAATCAAGATTGAGAGTTTCAAGATCATAGAAGCATTTGAGGTAGGTCTTTTTGTGCTGAGTCATGCTAAGCACTTCTCATCTCAGCAAACTCTTTGCAGATTTTAGTCTTAAAAAGTAAAATAGACTAGATTATTTTCCTGTCTCAGACAAAATTAATTAAATTTACTTTCAAAAAATAATCATCCCTAGACCTAAATCTTGAGCCTTGGCCTGGAGACTGATATGAAGGATTCCTTTCTGTATGATTAGTAAATTTAGGTAGATTTATTAGTATTAGGATAATTTTTAGTCATCTTGGTTTTTGCATTTGTCTTTGCATCCGTAGAAATTTGTGTAAAAATGTTTCCAATTCAGGCCAACTAGCCATTGAATCTGTCCACATATGTTTCTCTGGATGTTTTTTCTGTCTCTTTAGCATGAGGCAATCTCATTAATCTTCCCAGCCCAGTGGAAAGAAAGAAATACACACCACTTCTGAGACTACCACTGAAGTGCTATGTAGAAAGATGCAACTCTTCTACCAAGGGAAGCAGATCCTCTGTTTGCTCAGATAAAAGCAGGACTGGGCTGTGCAACTCTGGGGGCCTGAAGTTATGTCATTGTTTAAATACTGTGACATTGTTAAAGCATTTAAACAAACATACATGGAATGATAGCCTCAAAACCTGGAAAAGCTATCTGACAGTCAGACTGAAATCATAATAGTGACCAACCTTCAGGCTTTGAGGATTGTAAAGCAATTAATAATGGATTAATAAATAAATTAATTAATACAGGATTAATAATGAAACAATAAGGAGCCACTGGTATGTGCTTCCAAGAGAAGTGACAGGACCCCGTTGCTTGAGTCATCTTAACATGAATAATTGGCAAGTAACACAATCAATTAAACATGTCTGGGAAGAATGAGAATAAGTCTAGTGAGGCATGAGCTGAGATTAATTCCTCTCTTGAAAGGCAGGAAGGACACAAAATCAGGGAGTTTCTCCCTCTTCTCTTCCTCCATTGACTGGAATGTCGCTGCAGGTTAGCAACAGTATTTTAGAGCATAGAAGTACCAGGTAAGTGGTACTTTGATACTCTTCATTATATTTTAAATCAAAATATGTTAAATGTTTCTGAATTGACCTCATAACTTTTTCACCATTTTCAAAATTGGGCTTTTGTTACATGGAAAAATAATTGTTTTAGAGATAAGACTCAAAGGGGAAAGGGGGGAAACACGATGAGGAGGAAATTTAAGCCAGTTGCAATTATACAAATATTCAGGTAGGAAGGGTCCTCTGTCAGTTTCTGCTCTGGAATTTTCTACTCCAAACCCCCATTCACAGCATGATTAACTCCAAAGCTAGATCAGGCTGTTCAGCTGAATTCTGAACATCTCAAAGGATCTAGATTCTCCAGACTCTCTGGGTACCTTTTCCCATGCTGAGCTTGAACCATCTTCAGGAGGAGAAATTTTTCATTATGTCCTATCAGAATTCCCTTTAATGTAAGATGTTCCTGCTGCCTTTCTCTTTCACTGTGTTGTTCTGAGAAGTCTGACTCCTCCTTTTTTGCCTTTCCCCCATTGGTACTAGAAGATAGTAATTTTATCTCCCCCAGGCTTCTCCAAGCTGAACAAACTAGCCATCCTCAGCCTCTCCTCATACAGCACATGCTCCAGCACCCTAAGTAACATAGTGATTGTTAACTGTACTCACTCCCCTTCATCATCATCTCTCTTGTACTGCAGAGTTCAACCTAAGACATTTTTCTAGATGCATCCTCACCTGTGCAGAGGCAAATAACCACTTTTCTTGCCCCGATGGCCATGCTTTTCCTAATACATCACAGTAAGTAGTTAAATGGCTTTGTCACAAAGGCACACTATGCTGCTGACACATGGTCGAGTTGGAAGTCTTGTTACAGAGCTGTCCCCTAGACAGTCAGTCCCTGAGTCATAGGTCCGTTCCGTCCTAGATGTGGGACTTAGCCTTGAATTTCTGAATGGCAGATTTTTATTTTTTTTTTACAAACCATTATTCAGATTTGCAA
The DNA here is from genome assembly GCF_000700745.2 of Antrostomus carolinensis. Lineage (NCBI taxonomy): Eukaryota > Metazoa > Chordata > Aves > Caprimulgiformes > Caprimulgidae > Antrostomus > Antrostomus carolinensis. The sequence goes on from NW_010312893.1 coordinate 19,038, forward strand.
CAATAAGTAGGAAGAAAGAATTCTTACTTAAAATGTTTCAAAATTGTTCACTTCATTGAGCAAGTGGATTATTTCTACCTAGTTATTTAGAACAGAGAATATAATATTTGATTCAAGCTTGTCTTCCTTTGAAGGTATTTGAAAATTACCTCAACTGGAGTCATATTTGGGGCTGCTAGGCTAGTTAGCCTATCTGGAAAAGTTTGACTACCAAAGGGAAGGAAAACTGTGAAAATGGACTATTTATCATGTAAGTAATAAACAGGCCACGCGCTCTCATAATGTATATATTTCTCAGAGGAAGAAGCAGCAAGAAATCCTGTCATCAGCAGAACGACTTTTCTGAACAGCTGCATGTCTAAAGATTGATCAAATATTTTGCCTTGTTCACTGAAGGGAATTCTCACCAGACTTCTGCTGCTTCTAAAATGACCATGGGAATAGAAACCCTGAAGAACCTTAGCTCGTAAACCATGTGTTTTTAGCTGTAGCAGTCATGGACTTCTGTTTTCTTTTGGATAGATTAATCCCTTTGGAGCAAACTTTATCATGCTAAATAAAAGATTCCATAACAAAAGAAAGTGATTTCTTAATTCCTGGACACTTCGCAGGTAACATGTCAATTCATACACTCTTCCAGAGCTCTGTTAGACAAGTTCATCAGATCTGTATAACTGTACAGACTTATGTGCACATGTCCAATCAGGTGATGAGAACCTGTTCTAAAAATTATTCCAAATACTATATAATGTATTTTACAGAAGTTTCATTATTTTTTTAATTAAGGGATATTACATTTACCGCATCTTCACAAATTTTTAATGGTAGGATTTAAAAATTCATTTTAGGCATTTTAGCATCATAAGAAACCTGTTGAGAATAAAGACAGAGAGGCACAGGTACAAACCATTTTAAGACAAAGGTGATACACAGACAGTGATATTACCCTTAAAAATAAAGCAATAGAAACTGTTTAGGGTGGCCTGAAAGAACACAGAGAACTAAATTAGGCAAAAGCAGAAGATTCAGGTAGGATGATAAGAGCTTTTTCTGCACAATTACAGCTCTGTAAGGCTATGAAACAGTCACCTCAAACACAGAAGCTCAAGCATTTGGCCTCTAAATTATTTAGACTTCAGAAATGGCAGAAAGTGTAATTTTGGACTATCCAGGGTAGATCACAAGGAAATTATGTTCCAGACTGATGTATATTTTCTTCTGAGAGTAATTATTTTTTCAAGCTTGACTTCTGTCAATTTTTTTTATTTCCTGCAACTCCATGTTCGAAACTTAATTATTCTCTGTAATCAGCTTCCAGTTTCTTTCCTTATCTTATATATAGTTCAGACTTAATCTTTCATAAAGGCATCAAATCCTTTAACCTCAGATATTTACTACTTTCATTTCTAAAACTTATAATTGATTGGTCTGCAATGAGATTCAGGCCTCCCACTTTATTGTCTAGCTATTGGGGAACAGAAGAACCTCAACAATCCCCTTTGGAGATAGCAACTTTTTGCTTAAGTATGGCAAAGCAGATGATCTTCTGTGTGGGTCTAGGGAATATTAGCTAGAGAGGAAAGCCTTTTCTTCTCATTATCTTTTTTATGTCTTCACAGAAAATTGCAGATTATGTGATCCATTGTGAAGAATGGGAACTAATTTTCAGGAGCTGAATTCGGTTTTTACAGTATTAGTTTTGCAGAGATTTTACAATATTCTCGGAGACTTCTTAGAGTCAGCTCCGGAGAGCATAAAAGTAATCTGAACAGCAAGCAGATCCAGATGGCTCTTGTCAGCTCTCTAATTTCTCATTCTCACCTTTTAGATGTATGATAACCTACAGTGTTCCTTGGGCCATCGCCATCCCTTGGATTTCAGTCAGCAGGCTCAAGGTGTTTCATGTGCTCACTTCTATCAAGTGCACCTGCTCTGTACCTGCACTTGGGATAGAATAATGCTTTGGATATTTCCCTGACCAGAAACTGACCAGACTCTGTGTGGTTAACAGCTACTATACAGTGAGTGACGCATTCTTCAGACTTCTGATCTGCTCTTGCAGATTGACCATACTCCTTTTAGATATATTTTATTTTGAACTGATGAACTCCAATTGAGAACACAGGAGACTGGAATCTCTTCCCTAAATGAACATTGCACAGAGAGACGATACAGATTTCCAGCCTACTCTTTTGCAAACATTCAGGTTCAACACCTTTAGTTCATCCTTGACTTTCTCTAGGAGTAACAACTGACGGTGATTGGTGAGGCTTCATCAGTTTTCCTAAGGAACCTGCTAAACTGAGGAACATTCAAAGATTTTTTTAATGAGAAATGTCATCTGTCACCTGCCTTGTGTGAACAAACTGCTCGTGCTACAGTTAGTTCAGGCAACTAAGTAGAGTTTGAAGGAGAATCCTAAAATTGTGTTTTGTGGGAGAACTGTTTCTTTTTCAGTCTCTGCATAACTTGTTTGTCTTCTGCAGCTGCAGTCTCAGTCCAGAATTTTCACCTTGACTCACTGAAAAATGAAAGCTATTTGTTTGTTGAACTATGATTCCACACTGTTCCTGAAGGAGAGACGTAGTTTTTGCCGTCTACATTGCTGCCTATTCCTAATCACTGAAGACATCATAGTTTGCATGGATAGAGAAGCTGTAAAGATTTCAGAACAGTCTCCTTTTCTATGAAGTGCACAGAAACCAAGGAGAAACATTGGAAGGGAACATACGAGACTTGGTAGAAGGGTTTCTCTCGTCTTTTTCTGGGATACTTATGGAAGATCAGGGCCCACTTTCCGCAACTGATTTAGGGTAAATAATGAGCCCTATGTCTTCTTTCAATGTTTCATTGAGACTAGTATCCAAATACACATCCATAATAACTTTGTTTCCTTGTGCATTGAGAGGCAGCAAAACAGAGGCCCTGAATCTTAACTGCAGATGTTTATATTAGCCACTGAACTGTTAAGGAACTATTACAACAATTTTATCTTATACATCTTTTTAATAAGTCAGGTATTGCACTGCTGGTAAAGATGAGTAGCTGACAGCACTGCCTAGTATTATGTAGTGTTAGTGAATGTTGAACAAGTGTTGACTATATACTCAAGCACACTCCAGTCCTCTTCTGGATCCTTTCTGCTCTTTCTTCTTTGGTTTCTGTATGCCATTTTGCAGATTCAGGTCAGTACAGAGACATAGCCCTTTTCCTAATTTAGTTCTTCTACCTTGTGTAGCTGTGGTGTAATACCTGTTGGCATGATTCTCTCTTACTCAAATCTTGCCCTTTCAGCAGGTTTGTCAGTAACTTCAGGCTTGATTTCTCATTTTCTTAAGCACAGTCCACCCTGTTAAAACCAGGTGGAATGGTTTTCATTCTCTCCTTATGAAAAGCATGATGCTGCATGTTGTTAGTACATTTTCTTAGAGTATCACCTTATTTACTTAAGTTAATAAGCTGCTGATGAAGAAGATTCTTTTCTTTTCTTTTCTTTTCTTTTTTTTTTTTTTTTTATTTTTGTTGGCAGATTAAGCTGGCTGGGTACATACAGAGAGAACCCCTGTGGCTCCCAGCATCGGAGATAATTACAATGGGCATGCAGCCAACCTTATTTTTCTTAAAAATTTTTATTTCTGTTAACAATGACATCTTTATTTTCAAACTTTCCAGAGGGATCATTATGTGTTGCATTCAGCTGAAGCTCCCATGCTGGGATGAAGCAAGATGAAAGGTTTGAATATTTAATTAGGATTCTTTTTCTACCTGAGTTTCCTGGTTAAAGCAGAGGGCTGGGAGTCAAAGAGACAGTTTTGTGTTCTGCCAGTGTATTTCCGTGTCAGAAATAAAGTACTTGGTTATTGAGTTTTGTATTATGACAAGGATCAATGATCCAGCCTACTTAAGACTGGCTGATGAATTTGAAATGCAAACAGAAACCCAGAAACAATGCAGGGAATATGTGCAATTTCTGCATGGATCTCAGATGTTGCCTGCTAGAAAATGCTGAGGCCTGAGACTGTAAGATATGAAAGTAATTTGGCACCTTGTACAAAGTCTAGTCAAGTACAATAAATGTGCAATTACTGTGGAATGCTAAATCACCACCTGAGTCAGAATTATATTTCCTTCACAACATTTTCATCAGCTCTCTAGTAATTTAAAAACTGAATTATAGATCTTCTGGTTATGCAAAATGTTTGATCTTTAAAAGGTTGATCACTCATATGTGTCTTGAAAGTTCTCAAAAGTGTCTGTTACCTTGAGAACAAAAACCCCTAACCAAATCTGTTTTGCTGATGCAGCAAAACTTGTTTCCTATAACCACTTTATTTTAAGACTATGAATGGGCAATTTTTATTGTTCCATGCTCTGGGAATCTCCCCTGCTTCAGACCTCAAAGGATAATGATATGCAAGCTATTCAGAAACTTCTTGCTTGTAAAGCCTGTGGTAATCTTCAGAGATATAGTGCCCCTTCTTGTACTAGCCTTGGCTGAAAGGCTTTTGAGAAGAAAACTCCTGGGGTCTTTACATTTGCATAATGGGCACAAGGCTGTAGCTGTAGCAGAGAATAAACTTGCCAGGATGGAGTGGAAACAGCTGAATGGTGGGGATTCAGCACTGAGATGGTTTATTTATTATTGTCTCTCTAGGTGCAGTGAGGGAGACAGCCCTTCATGTAGCTGCCTCCTATGACTACGGGGATGGTGCTCAGGCTGTGATGGAGGCAGCCCTGGAGCTTGTCAATGAAGTAACGACATCTAAGCTGCAAGCATGTAAAAATATTGAGCTGAAAGGAAAGTGTCAGGACACCCAAATGGTCTAAAATGGTCCAATAATGGCTCAGATCCATGTTAGAGATTCACTCATGATCCCAAATAGCCAGTGAAAATTACCTGCTCAAGGATGTTCTATTTTATCGCCCTGTGACTCAGTTGCTTAACACCTCTGGATACTCTGCTTTCACTCGAAGAACTGAACTGTGTACCTACACTGATCTAAAAAGCCTATGTACCTAAACTGTGTACCTACACTGATCTAAAAAGCCTATGTACATAAACTGTGTACCTATGTTAATCTAAAAAACCAGAAGTTAATTTTGTCCTTGGAATATATTCCCTCCTAAACCCATTTTCTCAATTTCTCATTCCCATTTGATTTATTTGGATTAACTGAGCGAGATCACTTTGTGATAACCTCTGCAGGTAGGTTTCAGTGCTGCAAGAAGCAATATGGATTCAGAAGATTTTGCTTTTCCTATCTGAAGCTCGTTCTCACAGATTGACATGTGAGATTGCTACACAGAGACATGTCAGAGGAAGCAATGAAAGCAGTCCTAGGGAGGAGCCTCTTCCCTGACCAAACACACTCAGTGAGAGGAGAATGCATCTGAAGCTCTTGTACGTTCATTGTAGCCCTCAGGAGCAGCAGTATTTATTCTGTTGTTTTGCCTAAATTTCAGGGCAAATATTACGTTTATCTCTACGAATTTTTCAATGAGTATGTAACTTTTTTTAGAATTATTTCATAGCAATTTTGTGCATTGTGTTAGAATTTAATCCTCTTTTTCACAGAAAGACTGAAAAAAACTAGGGAATATAGTGATGTATGTAGGAAACCTGGCTATGGTCATTTGCTTGTCTCTGAACAAGGTTCTTCGTTTCTCTATGCCTCAATTTCTCCATCTGTAAAATATAATGAGTTATTTCAGAGCCATAAAACTGATGTAAAATTTGGTGAAATAACATTTCCAAGTGCTTGAGACACTCACATAGAAGCTATTACAGAAGTGTAAAAATATGAGTGGGAACATAAGTGGAATAAACAAGGTACTAAACCAGTTTAATGAACAATGCTGAGAGTGAATATTGTTCATTCTGAATAGCAATTAATTTCACAGTTGTAGTATCTGCCTTTGTGTGAAAACAAATTAAAGACTGCATGTGAAACTAGGCCAGAACTTGTGGTCCTTCTGACAGGTCTTCTACAAAGTCATTACTAACATGCAAATGAGATGAGAGTCTGAATTGAGAATTTTGAGACTAAAGAATTCATACATTTTATCTCCCTATTTCCATGGATATTCATTACTCATTCCCATGGAAATCTTTGAAAATCCTGTATTTTCCCAAGCATCTCTCAGCTTTTTACTAATAAAATATCTGTGGCTGTGCTGTGGATTTCTAACTGTCGAAGTGCTTCTGGCACATTTGGTATGGTGTGATAGACAATAAGGAAATTGTGTGTTGCAGAGGAGACTGCTCTTCACATTGCTGTGGTGAAGGAAATCAGCAGTTTGGTGAAGGCAATAATGGAAAAATGAGCTGATGTCAAGAATCTTTGGGCCACTGGATAAATTTTATGACACAACAACCTCATCTACTTTGGTATTTACCTGTGGGCTAAACTGCTGTGACATCTTTATTTCTGACATGCTAGCTGGGTGTCTCTGCATCTGTCCTGCTTTTCTTCCTCTTTCTACCAGTCTGTATAATCAGTAGCATGTCCATATGTATTCCACAAACTCTAATTTCAAAACCGCCAAGGAATGCAAATCTTGTCAGAGAACTTTGCTCCAGAAGTTTGGTCTCCGTTTAAAAAGGAAGCAGTCTTTAGTCTATGTGCCAGAATGGAACTGTTACCCAGGGGGAAATGCCTGTGTGAGCCTGCAGGCAGCCTGAGACAGTCAAAAGAAACAACAAAATTTAATCCTGGGTGTCAACACAGTAATTTAATGATAATGACAAGAGCTGTTAATAACTTAACTATCACCCATCACAGCACTAATACAACTAACCTGAAACTTCATACCATGTTTTATCTTGTGCTCAAGAGCATCAGCTCTTCCATATCCAACTATGAAAAAATTCCACAACCTCAGCTGCAAATGGAATTATGCAATGTAATGTGTGGAAAGTAATACCAAACCAAAGTCACCAAAAAAATGATCTGAAAAACAAAAGGGTAGATTGTGCAAATGTATCCATGTTGTTGAATAATGTTGTCTTCTCAAATGGAAATGTTCTGTGGGTCCACACACATCATAGGGAAATATTTTATATCAGCCATGGCTTGATGGTTTGCCCCTTAAAATAATACAGATACCTTTGTGTCAGTGATATTGATAATTTAAAACGTAGCTGA
>NW_010312894.1:0-34166 GCF_000700745.2 Antrostomus carolinensis
GGCTGGGCACAGCGGGCGCCGGCGGAACAGCCCCAGCCCGAGGTGAATGGGGAGACAGAGGGGACATAAGGTGTGGGCCCGATGCAGCCGGAGGCACAAAAAGTCGTAGAAGGAAACGGTGGTGGTGTAGCATCGAGGGATGTGGTGCTTAGCGGGAGAGGGAGAAGGAAATAAATGTTTCTCTCTAAGCCCAAGTCTCTGGAAAAAAAATGAGAGTAAGTTTTATTAGGGTGGTTAGCTGAAAAAGGGAAAGAAAATGAGAACTGACTTTGTTCTGTTTCCTGACAATTTTTTCACAGCCATTAAGAGCACTGTTGAAAAACTTCTATAAGGCACTTCACTTAAACAGGATTTAACCTGATGTTTAAATGAGCTGCCCAATCAAGGCATGGAGAGTACTAGAATATCCTCTCTGGAAGTGTACTCATTATATTCTGTTGCATTTGCAATGTTTTACAAACGCCTGCTTGTCTAACGAGATCTGCTCACATAAAATGCATTTGTAGCCTAACTATAGTGGGGAAAAAAGGTCATAAATATTGTACCGTGCCTGACCAAAACCTATTCATTGTGTCTCGTTCCCTTTTTAGTGAGCGTGAAGTTGACCCTGTTGAAATTAATAGGTTGATGCTGTTACAAAGTGTGTGTGACAGATAAATCACATTATGAAGAGGTTGACAGAGTAGTTGCTTTTGAGAGAGATTTTTGGGTTTATTTTTTTGATGCTGATAGCTTCAGTGATACTCAATACACTGGTAGCTGCAGTGCTTCTCTGACAGACAAACTATGTCGTTAGAGTTGGAGTAGGCTGGGCACCAGTTTGCACAGTGTAGAAGAGCTGAAGGCAGAGTCTCACTGATGCACAGAGCCCTGTGCTACGCCTAGAGCTGAGATGCTGACATACCCGTCATATTTCTCTGATTGCTGAACTAGTTAGTCTTAGCCACAATTCTTCCAAGAACACAGAACTCTAATTCTGGTGTATGTATAGTTACTAATAAGAATTTGCCATTACACTGTACATACAGGACACAAATTTCTCTAACAACGGAATATGGAATACCCAGATCACCTTTTTTAATACTTGTGTTTGAGTCTAAACTGGACTGTAAAACCACAACCATTTTGTTATTTTTTTCCAGCTCCTCCACAGATCTGTCCTCATAGAACTACCAAGTGATACATGGAAATAATGTGTCTCCATGCATGTGCACACACACTGGAGTGTCATCCCTTCTTCATACATTAAGTTTTACTGCTTCATGCAAGCTAAGAATTTGGCTTTCCATGTATTTCTGTATCTGCAAACAGAAAATCTTTGTTAATAAATCTCTTCTATATGCTGTGAAATGCTGGAAGATCTCCCAGCTCATTGCAATTATGTGTATTTTAGATCAGAGAGGTGATGGCTTATGCTTGGAGGCTCTGCAGAGAGTGTGGCATGTTATGCTAGTGACACAGCTTTGGCTACGGGCCCTGATCCAAAGCCAGTTGCAATCAAATAGTCAAAGGTCATGTCTACACAGCATAAAGAAATTGTAATTGTAGCTTGTCCTAGAATTACCCTTGGTAGTTTAAGCCAGCTAGCATGAGAAATAATAACAAAAGCAAATGTATAGTTGAGAACTACCAGAATACAAAAGTCTCTAACGTGTGTTGTTAGTGCCTCTTGGAACCCATCTCCATACACACGTAGAAACAGGCCAAGTCCATGTCACGTTTGTGCCCAGCACTGGGCCATCAGTGCTTCCTGACACCTCTGTTCCCCACGTGGCAGCCCAGCTCAGAGGGACAGAGGGACCTCACTCTGCTCCTAGACAAATGCGGCCAGGAACTGCCTCTTCCCTGCCCCAGCTCCCGCTGCGATCCCCAACGGATCACAGGAGCCCTTGAGTGACAGAACAAGTGTCACAACTGCCCCTTGTCCCCAGGTCAGGATAAAGCTGTCCACATACCAGCTAAAAAAGGCCAGCTGCTGGAAAGTGAGAATTGCAGCATGGTGCCAGCTGCCATTAGAGGGGAGAAAAGTCTAACCTTCATAGCCTGGAGGAAGACAAAAACTTAAGAATATGAATAAATTTTCAGAAAAAGAAACAGGAGGTACCTAAAAAGAATAAAAATGATATTATTCACATATATCTATATTTCTGTGTATAAATATATAGACATACACACTTATTTTATAAAAATTACTGCCTATATGTATCTTCATACACATGCACTTAAAAAAACCACATTTAGATATAGATTAATATGCTTATATGTATATAAACATAAAGATATATATGTAATATATTTAGATGTCTCTATAAATATTTTGCAGTATTTTTGTGATTTTTTTAATCTACCCTCCGTATTTTAGGGCTCTAAATCATTATTTCAAAACATGGACCTTATGTTAACAGGATGGAAGCTCTTCTTGCAGTAGTGATAAGCAGAAAGAAAAAGGTGGTGAACTGGACTTGTCCCATTCCAGTGTTCAAACTTCTTATCTTAGAGGAAAGTTACTTATTGCCATCTAGTAAGTGGCTATTTAGAGTGTATTTTATTGTATTTTTTAATACAATGGTAACAGCTTCTTATATCATTATGCAAAAGCAAGGGGATCTCATACTAGTACTTAAAAAAATACAGAAAAATCATATATTTCTGCAACATTTGTCTTAGAAATGATGTAGTTCTCTATGAACTGAGTCACATTATTTTAGCTCAGTATCTGTGAATGCTGTTGGGTCACCCTGAAATTTAGAGAGGAGGGGAAAGGAAATAAAACAAAGAGGTAGAAGAAAAGAAAGGAGAAAGCTTTACATTGCTGACCTTTCCTGAAGGCAGACTTTCAGCAGATCACTTTGACCTGTCTCCTGTCTACCTGTCAAAACGATTATTTGTTCTTTCACAGTGCCTAGAACAATGCAGGATAAGAGTTTGTTTACTTTTTTGCATCATATTGAAGTCATTTACTTTTATAATTGTGGACAGCTGGAAAAGGAGAGTTAAGGAAGAAGACAGGAGCAAAAATTAAAAGAACTGGAGAGAAGATGAAGGATGTTAAGATATGGCACCAACCACCTTTAATGCTCAAGATCACATAACAATCTCTTATTGAACACCAAAGGCTTCCATATAGATTCTGTAGCTGGAAAGTAAATTACTGTCTTAATCAAACGTCTGTTTCTCACTACAACAGTAATGAACATGAGCAGATATGTTTATCTTCTACCTACACATTTACCAGAATCAACAACTTGGAGGAGGAGAAGGTTTACTATATATCAGGTCCCTCATATAAGATATATATCTATTTAGTAAATATCTGAATAGCTCGTTTAAATTGCTCTAGTCTCTGCTCTCAGCCATTTTGTGTGTTCAGTCCTATGTAAACCCTTGCAAAGCAAAACATAATACCCTGCCTGAGTTTACCAATGAATGAGCTCTTTTGCAAAATCTCCTCTCAATTTCCCAGAGTTGTTTTGGGGGGGGGTGGGTTTTTTTTTTTTAAAGCCACTGGCTTCTTTCTTCTAAGTATGCTACTGTTGTTTTTATCCTGTTGCATTGTTTTTAGCAGAATAATGTTTTAAGAACAATAACCTAACGTTTAAGAATAATAACTCTAGTGCCTCACGTAGGCACTGCTACTCTTACTCACAAAGCCACATGTCCTGTCTGTGAGAGTAACTAAAAGACAATACCTAAGAATGAGCTTCAGAAAGTGACAAACATAGATGACATTTTCTCAGTGTTGCCACTAGGGGAATTTGGTCTTTTTTGATCCAAGTGTGATAGCTCTATATTAGCCTTAGTGACTATTTGCTTCAGAAGCTTTCCACTTAGTCATGTGAATTTTTTAATCTTCGTGGCACTTTGTGCTCAATGACACATTCAGTAAAGAGGAATCTCCTTTTGTTTTGAAACTGCTACTTAAATTTTCATTTCATTTGTCCCAGTTTTCTTACTAGAATAAAAAGTGAGCCATTGTTTCCTCTTGCTATCTAATCTTTCCATAATTAAAAGATAATCGGACTGGTTTATGGTTTGTATTTTACAGGAAAAACAAAATTACCCCATAATATACTTACAAGTACTTTGACCAGAGAACTTTTTTCACAAGTTCCTATGCAAATACAGGTATAGCTGGGATATATACTTATATTTGAACACCTGTCTATAATGGTCCTTTAATCAGAATTACATGTTTCACTATGGTCCAGCATGAGAGAGTGCAATACTAACTTATCACAAATGAATCTTTCAAGATTTTTTTCTAAGTGTTCATTCATACTTGAGTTTGTTTGCCTTTCCTCTACCCAGAAGGGAGGACTTTGCATTTCATGTGCATGCAATGCTGCTTGTCAGTAGCCTCTTCCTTCTAGCTCCTGACACATTCCAATTTCTGGTCAAGCCCTTCAAAATGAATCACAAAAGTCTGCGCAAATATTTCATTTACTTTATTCACAGAGCAGGTATATGAGAACACTAAATCTATGTGCCCTTATTGATTGGGCTTTAGTGAAATCAGACTAAAAATTCATGTACCAGATGATTTTCAGACAGCTGCTAGCACAGAACATTTCACTGATGGATGTCACCAAACAGGAGGTCACACCACAGCATATGCACTCTGTTATGCTGTGGAGCAACTTCATTCGTATGCAGCAAGGACGGTGAAGCATGGGGCTGCCTCTGGAGGGAATAGTCAATCCTGTAAACATTTATGACACTGCAGACGCGTCTGGGGAAGTTTACCTTGCCCTTGTCCATGTAAAATGTTTTATCAATCAAGGTTATCTGGTCAGAGCAGCACTACTAGTTCATGGAGCAAAGGGGTGGAGGGACACCAGAGAGAGTCTTTATAATGTGCATCGTGGAATATTTTTCAGAAAAGCCACTGAACCAGGACTTTGGTTTTCTGACCTCAGTTTCCAGGGATTGCTTTGGACAAATGAGAAACCTTTCTGTGCATTGCTACAGCTTAAGAACAGGATGCAGAACTCTCTGTTATATGGAGTAAGGTCATCTCTTTAATGCTGTCTGGTGTCCACAGGACCCTGATCTCAGCTGGGGTCTATTGACATTAGTTTGTAACATTGAATAATGAACACATGATCAAACTCTTATTGAATGTTTGTCCTAATAAATTACTGAAGGATAGGAAAGGAGAACTGGATTAATGTCCATACTGCAGCTTTGCTAGATGTGAAATCTGAGCCTGCATTTTCCACATCCCAGACTCTGTTCCGGCTCCATTTTGTGAAAGGCACCATCATTACTTGTTCTTCTCTTTCTTCAGTTTTAGCAGTGCTGCTTAAGTCCCTGTAAATCAAATCCTTTGTTTTCAAGTTCTTCTTTTTTTCTTTTAAAGTCTCAGAAAATACCTCAAAACAAAGTTAAAAAACAATTCAGATGAAATTAAATGTTTTTATTTAACCCCAAGCAATTTTTAAATTTTTGTTTCAATTGTGGATAATTTGGGGGAAAACAAAAAAAACCCCAAACAAACAAACAAACAAATAAAAAGATTAGGGCTAGGTGGACATCAAATTATTTGGGGATTTTTAAGAAATGTCAGTGGTGTGAATCAGAAAAATCAATTATTTCCACAAGTTTTTTCTTAGCTCTTTATTTATAGAACCTGCACATCGGTCATTCCTTTCTCTCTTTCATTTTTTTTCTTTTCGTTTACCTGTTCCTCTTCTCCCAAGATCATTTGTAAGAAGTCATTTCAGGTTTGTATTTTCAGATGTACTTCTTGTTATCTTACAATCTACAAACAAATAAAAATCTTTTGTATCTCCTCTATCCCAGGAAGGTCAGATTCTTCAGAACTGAAGCCACAGCACCTTCTCTTAAATACAGTTTCAACGGCAAGGGTGGGCTATTTATTTGTGTCTTCCTTTGTTGTTTTCCTGAGAAAATAAAGTAGCAGTTCATTAAGTTTTATTGGGTTTTGGTCACCAAAAAAATGTTTTTTCTAACAAAAGACATTCAGATTTTTATCTTGATTTTTTGTAAACTAGCGGGATTTGGTTTTTTGGGGGTTTTTTTTGCCGCACAGAGTGATCTAACCAGCCATACCAAGTGCCATTATGAAACTGAGTTAGAAATAAGTATCTAATGAAAAGAGTTAGCAGCATATATAGGGAAATACAGAGAAATAATGAAAATTATTATGAAAAATCATTAATAGACAGCTTGTGTGTATATTTATGTGTGTCTCTTTCTTAATATATGCACTAAATCACAGGTTTAAAATAAGACAGATCTGGTAGAAATGAGTTGAAAATCAGCCCCATATTTCAGAAGCTACCTCTTATGTGGTGACACTAATGATGTTTTGCCAAGTATGTAAATATGCTCAGCTGTCCAGAAAATCAAAGGGGTTTCTCCCGCATGAAGCCTGTTCTAGCACAGCCTGGGGTGTGCAGACCAGCAACATCCCAGTGCAGGAGCTGTATGTCGGTGTGTGCATACAGGTTGCGCATTAGATAGACAACAAATTTCACTGGAGAGGAACTGCAACAGCAAAAGGCACATAGATACACGTGCTTATGTGGAGACTCTGAGCCAAAAAAAAGCTGGTAAAGGAGGAAAATGTGCTTAAGGACAGGTGGTTTTCAAGAGAGGAATCAGCAGTGGTGAGGAGAGGGACATGGCAGAGATGAGTTTTTCCAGTGACTCAAAGCCAGCCATTACTGCATACTTTGATTAATTTACCTCCACAATAGCTCTTGCTCCACAAGTTAGGCTGAAGGCCACGTTCACAGCTTCCATTTTCTATGTATGAATTTTGTAGGCACACAGTTACATTAAGTCTGGGCATTTGGACGTCTGCCTGCCCAGCATTGTGTGTTTATTTCTCATTTGGGAATAGAAGCACTGGGTTTGCTCATGGAAAGAAGCGAATGAACTCATTTGCAGGTGCAATCTTAGTGTGTTCTTAAACTGCTGGCCTCTTTGCCTCTCCCAGTTCAGTTTTTATAGTGCTGTATTCGGGCTGCTTTTTTGTTTTGTTTTTTTCATTTTAAATAAGTAGTCCAAAATATCCCCTAACAGAGATCTCTTTAATCTCACAGAATATTTTTAACTGGACTTGCCCAGTACTTAACAATGGCAGGGAGAGAGGGAGAGCAGAGTAGAAAGGTGGACAAGGATCATTTTACCATTGGCATTTGGTTCCGAACCTCAGAGTAAATGTCTGTATTCTTTGTTCTTTCTAGTAATGTAAATTTCCAATCATGTAAAGTACAGCATGCCAGGAACCTTTATAACAGTTAATTCATTTTTGCACAGTTCCCAACTGCCAGAAGTCAAGGGAGCAAACAGGAACATAGTGTAAGCCACGGTTCACATGGCTATGCTGCAGACCACGAAGATCGCTGATTGATGCAGTGTGAGTTTACCCTCCAGGACACAGCTGAGGTTATTGGTGGGACAAAGAACTGAAGATTGTGTTGCAACTATTGGCTTCATTCATGAATTGTTAATGTAGAAGAATAAAAGAATTCACTCAAGGCAATCAATTTCCCTTTAAAAACACAACAATTCACCCCAAAAGAGTGAAAGAAGGCTTAAGTGATAAATTGCAGGAATATTGCTTTCACATTTGACACCCATTAGCCCTGTTTTTTATTGGGAAAATCGTATCATTAAGCAAAGGAGACAGTGCTTTACAACTATTAGCTTATGAAAAGATTCAGCTACTACATAAAGATAACTGTTATTAAATAGGAACATTTTGCAAAGCCTCTAAAGGATAAGAAGCAAGGAAAGTTGTCTTTAGTAGTATAGGTATTTTTCTACATGCTTTCACAAAAAAAGCACATCTCACATCTTTAAGACAGAACAATCGGAGCTATTTGAGTTGAGAGGCAATTTAATGGGAAGCTAGATTCCCTTAGCAATAAATGCATATGCCTGTATAAACTGAAGGAAGATGTTGTCCTCCTTTGAAAGCCCACGAGTGAAGTAATTACTGTGTGCTGAATTCCCATAGTGAAATGGGAGCAACTATTGTTCTGCCCCAGGAGGGGCCACGGAGCAGAAGTAGGGTGATCAGTGTGTAGTTCTCCAGGGTTAGGAGCCAAGCTAAATAGTGCCTCCTTCATCCTTGCCAGCCTTTTCAGACATAAGCTGAAACCACTTTCACCAGCAGCTTTCATTCCATAGTCCTTTTACAATACAGATCATAAACACTCACTCAGTCTTATAATACACTATCTTGTAAGCTGTTAAACAAAAACTATGTGACCGAGTTTCAAAACCCCTGCCAAACAAACCTTCCTCCTAACATCCAGAAACTGCTGTCCTTTCTATCTCTGTGTCTAATTTGAGGCAGATAAAACCAACTTCTCACCATGCTTTATCCATCTGTAACTTGTCTTCCCACCACTTTATACCCCAAATGTCCCTTACAGAAGCGAAAAAAATAAGGCTGATGATAGAGAGGGGGCAGTTCATTTTCTAACCTATGTCCTCTCTGTATGAACAAAGAGCATATATGTCTATTGAAACAATTAGCCTTCTTCCCATGTGCCCAGTTGTGTCCTAAAACAAGGCACAGCACTATTGCAGATGCAGGGATCCGTGAAAGGAAAGGTTGAGAGAAACAGGATGGTGAAGACTGCATGAAGCATCAAACACAGGAACAAGGAGAGGAGAATTCAGAGCAAGGATTAGTTTTTTCACTGAATTCTGTCTAGAAGAAAAGACCAAGCTCTTATCCTTGCTATTTCTTATGCTTTGTACCTGCTTTCTGAACTGTGGATACTTGACTATATAATCACAGTTTTTTCCCCTTAATCATTACCCCTATATTTGGGTTATTTTTGAAGTGAAAACAACATTTTTGAATTCTGAGGACTTTCTGTTCTAGCTAATGCCAGACTACAAAGTGAAAATTGCTTGGAATAAGCACTGATCCTTACTGACACTAAGCAAAAAAGACCTGGAAAGCTCCTCTTACTGGCTTGTAAACATGTGCACGAGGAAATGCCTTTCATACAGCATGTGTGATTCACGTGAGCTTTTGCCTCTATTTTGCCAGCACCGTCTCTTCCATTCAATAACATTAATTCAACTGTCACTTGCCCAAAGATCTTCCCTGGTCGCAACAGTGGCCTTCAGGAGGAATTGCTCTTCACCATCTGCCCATCATAATAACTTCACCAGCTCATTTTCTTCCATCAGTTCTTCCTTCTTTCTGTTTTCCCTCACCTCTCTGGTTCATTTTCTTCTTTGCCAGCCTTCTTGATCTTCAGCAAGCAAAATCTGTTTGCTCCAACATCACAACAAAGCTAAGTGCAGAAGAAAATTTGTGTACATGATCTCACATCTGAGAGAAGTTCCAGCAACCAGGGTAGGCTGGGAAGAGACAGCAATATTTGGTTTTGTTATTGATCAGTGATCAGTATTTCTAATATAAGGATACTTCAGCCTCTGAGTCAAAATAGATATTTCTTTGAGTCTTTACCTAGTGAGAGATTTTCCCTGCCTTAGAACTTTTATAATCCAATAGGCATGACATACTACGCACATTTTGTATTAAGAGTGATTTGCTCCAAGAGCAACAGGGACCCATAAATTGAAACTGGTTCTTCTTGGATTGTATCCACTGCCTCAGCCACAAAAACAGTTTTCTGACTCCTGCAGGCTATTTAGCAATTGGAACTTAGAAATATTTCACAGTCTCTTTTTCTTAGTACCTGTAAATTGGGTCTAACTGAAGTCAAAGTGGTTGTTTCTTTCTAGTGATGTTTGTGACTTTGCTGTGTTTTGTCATGTTTGAATACAAACTTATATACCACTACAGCTTTTCTGTGCTGGATAAGAATGCTCTTTTTCCTCAGCAATAACCTGTTAAAAATTTCCAGAACTAGGTGCACTCCTCCTTAAACTGTACTGCACCAAGTAGCTCCAAAATACTTTGCTTGCCTCTTCTTCATACCGACATCAGAAAAGTTAGTACATCATACTTTATGATTACTGACAGGTATTTTCAAGCATGCCACTGTTCAGTATGAAGCTTTGTACTAGAGCTTCTTGGTAATCAGGAAAGGTACTGCTTGAACTTTCAGATGCATGTTATATGCATATCTAAGTGATCCATATTGTATCTCTATATATTACAGTTATGCTTAATGTCACTATTCTACCCCACATATTTCATTACGACCACTTACCAAGTGGATGAGCAGCACTTTTTCCCCAGCCAAGCATTCATACAGCTGTGCTGTAAATTTAGACTTATATCCATGTCATTTTCTCCCACACCTTGCCCAAGTTTTATTCAAGTTATCCATAGATCATTCTATTCTTCCCAGATCAAGGCCATATATTATATTTGCAGTTGCCATTTGATTGGCAGCAATGATACTATTAGATGCTAAACAATCTGAAAAAGTAGGTCACATAAATTTGCAGAGTGTAGTTAGCTGAATATCTGTGGAGATTTACATATAACGCATCATATGGATTTCTTCTGAGCATCCTTTGCCTATGCTGTGCTTTAGAATGGTGTGGTGGATGGGAAGTTCTTGTAGCAAAATGATCTTCATACTGTCTATAGGACTATCCTGATGCCAGAGCTAGTACTCCTAGAAATTTGAGCATGAGCTGGGAAGTGAGTATAAATGGAGGAAAGTGACCCAAGGGCCAAAAATATAATAAAGATCATGGAAACAGATACCCCCCAAAAAAAGTATAGAAAAATAAGATATTTCAGACTTGGTTTATGCAAATTTTTGACAAATATAGTTAAATGGAAACCAGGACTAACTCTCGTCTCTGTCTCTAAATATTTCCATAGTCCTCACAGCACTTCGATGTAAGAAATACAGAGGACCAAACTAAGCCCCAGCCTAACACCACTGATGTAATTCCAAATTAACAGGTTAGACAGAGGCAATAATTTGCAAAAATTTATAGCCTTTGTTACTGAGGCTCCTAGTTTAGGTACCATAATAGTCTTTTTTGGCCTGTGAACCTTTGAAATGATCATTCTACTTTTTAAAGAAGACTCTTAAAGCATCTTGAGGTCATTGCATTGGGTTACAATTGCAGCTATAAAATGACCAGTAACAAACCAAACACATTTCTCTTCTCTTTTCTGAAGCATGCTTCTTATGTTGCAGACACTGCTTCTCTCACTCATTATAGTGAGATCCCTTATTGCCTAGTATTGTACTAACTCTGTCTGGTCTATTGTATTGTGATAACACTCCTTTGCCCATTGTATTAGATTAGCACCTCCTTGGCTATAATAAGTATGAAAAAAAATTCAAGGTTTAACTTGTCAAATGGAACTTTTCAGTGATTTATTAAAAGAACCCCTGCAGTATTACAAAATGCAGGTTTTCTATCATCTCACTAAAAGATTCCTTTCGAAACCCTCATTTTTTATGTGTGTAAAGACAATTTCTTCTAGTGAAACTCTTTGATTGTTCCCTGAATGAAATCAAGCATTTTAAAACTTTTTGAGGTGCTCCAAAGGCTCAATTCTGTACTATGGAAAGTGAAAAACTGTGAACCTCTCACATAATCGTCATACAGACACTTTGCAGTGTGATCCTGGCAGCAATAATTCCTTACATACTGCAGGCTTTCATAAAAAATAAATAAATACATAAAATAATAAAATTGAGAAAGAAACTGTGAAAACTGAGCTGTCTCTTTCTCGATCATAAGAATTTGGGGGAAGCAAAGCTGGAGAGAAAGCAGTTGTCTGGAGATTGTTAATGAGGTTAAGATAAATTGTTGCTGGAGAGTTTTACTTGATTAAATGTGGATGGAAATGGCATCCCTGTCAACCTCCTTCAAGCAGATATACCTTAAGTGTTGTTGTCTCATATACTTCACAAGCAAACAGTAACATTTATTTGTATAAGTGGAGCTCGTAAGCCAGCATTCTTTTCTCTCCCCTTACATCCCTGCTTGAACCACTTTCCTCCCACCACAGCACATGAAGTACTACCAGCAATGTAAGTTGCTGCAAGTGAATAGTGTCCTTGGACTGTCTTCTTACATATTTGCTGTTTCTCCCTTTCTCTTTATCCCTTTTGCTGTAATACTGAGGTGAAGCTGGGCTTTTTCCCTTCTAGAGTCCCTGTGGCAGCCATTAATACACACGGTAATCAGCATAGCATATGCACAAGGAATATGGAGAACATTTTATACAAATAACTCTGCTTTGGTTCTGTGAGGTTGTTTGGTTGGGGTTTTTTTGTGGGGCTTTTTTTGCTTATTTGTTTATTAGAAACACCTATGGTAAACACAAGACCAGTTTCATGAGCAGTTTGAGAAGACAGTGCCTCCCACATCTTGGTGTGAGTGCATAAAGGAAGGAAGGGAAGGGGCAAGGATGGTTTAAATGGAGCTCCCCTTCCATTCTATGGACAGCTAAGAAGAGTACTCATCTCTCTTCTGTTTTAGTCAGTCATCTTCATAGCCAGTACAGTGTAAGCCCCTATGAAGCAATGTAGATTAGTGAGAGGTTTACAAAATGCAGCATGGGCTGTTTAAGAGATCAAGGAACCATCTGAGGGGTATTGCTGCACTATGTTTCTCATTCAGCTTTGAGTTTGGGACAGAGTCACCATGCCTGTACTGCCACAAAGCAAGAGAAAGGCTAAAAATGGTGAGAGATGTTAGAATAACTTTTCTAGATAAGAAAAAAAAAGACAACTGGGAAAAACAGAACATATGAAATTCTGAGGTCTTCCAGAAGTGCAAGATTAAGAAAAAGAAAATACCTGAAGGATCTGGGGAGGGATCAAAGAGGGAAAACAAGTTTATTTTTGGTTCCTTTTTTTCTACATTGTACACTTGTTCCTGGCTTGAGATAAGAGACTAAAGTAGATACCTTTTTCCAGTCTTCTCATCTGAAGAATTTTAAATGGGCTTCAAAATGGAAAAGAATAGTTTTCTATATATAACAATCTTTTTTATTGTGTAGCTTCAAATTCTCGTTTGTTTCCAAAGTAGCTTTAGTTGTGTATTTATTTAAATTGTTTAAAACCTCTCTATCTTATTTTGTTTACAAGGCAAATCCAAATCATTTTTCCCCAAGATAGAGAGTCAAAAATAAACTGCTTAATGCTGAGGTAATAAAATGGACAAAGTACCACCTGTGTGATTCCATTTAGATCCCTTTTTCCCTCATGTTATTTCAATCTGTCTGTTGAGAAGACTTAAGAGTGTCTCTGTAAAAACAATAGGTTTCCAATTAAGTATCATTAGTGGGACAAAAACACCTGGTTTGGGTCGAAGATCTAATAAGGCTCCAGAGCAAAATGAGTGACAGTGAGGTCAAAGTGCTATGATGAGAAATCGAACAGCTCCCTCCCTGGGAAGTCCAGCATCTCTTCTCTCTCTTCAGATCAATCTGAAGCTGTTGTCAGCTTCTTGTGTGCTTCATGCTCTTTAGCAAAGTACACTCCCTTATCACTCATAGTCGGGGAGTACCCCTGCGAAAAACCTGGCTGCTTTCCTGAACCTGCCCTTGCATACAGTTCCTGAAAGTCTTCTCCTCACACCTTGTACCACCTTTCATTGCAGGCAGCTCAGGCCAACTTCAGCAACTGTTCTTCCCACTGTTTCTAAAGAGGTACAATGCCTCATTTTGCCTTTGGTTGTGGTCCTTGGCACCTTATTTCTCACAACTGGAGGACCATGGGCTCAGTCCAGGTCCATTGTGAAGATCTGTCCACAGGCCTTACACTTCCTGCAAGGAAGAATCAATTTACTCATTAAATGGCAACAAACTCCCATTTGTCATACTTCTAGGATTAAAAGGCAAGCCCATTGCTAAACTGTTCCTTGGAGTCAGATAAATGTCTCTAGAAATATCTTTAATGGTCTTCATTCCGGTATACTTTGAACCTGCTGCTTCAGTAATTATCTCCTTCAGTGCTAAGACTGACTTACATACCTGTGGTTCCACATGTAGTGTAGACAGTTCTATAATTTTAGAGCCTATTAACCGCTAGCTTACAAGTCTATGGTAGCTTTATTTTGTATCTGCTTTGTGAGGCTTAAGCTGATAGCCTATTTGCTTGTTTTTCCTTTTTTCTTCTTTCCCAGGTGACTGGCCTGGCTTTTCAGACTGTACTGTGAGATTGGTTTCTTTTCCATGCTTCATTAAGACAGAGCATTTGTTACCCTCTCTTCAGACATTGCCTAAGTCTTGGTACATGCGCTGCTGTCACTCCCTTTTATCTTTTTCCAACATGTTGGTTGGGTGGAAATTTATGGATGACGCTGCTGATGTGCTTTCATATAAAGTGTATTTTCTTTTATAGCTGTATGTCTCATATTTTAATTTCCCTTTGTTGTTACCAGCAGTTACTTTTATGCCTGGAAGATGAACTGTTCCCACATTCCTCCTTAGCTTCTCCTAGCAACATTTCTTTGTAGACTGGTTAGTGAGGAGAACTGAAAGGTTATAGGGCTGCTACCTTCCAGAAAGACACTGAATTATTTAGTAGCAACACTTCTACCTAAAATAATAGCATCTTTTGACTTCAAATTCAACAATGGCACTGCCATCATCTATTAGAACAATGGCTTGAGCACACTGCTGCTACAGAAAGCCCAGAAGCTGTCCGGAGAGCCTGAACATGGACAGATTTCAAAAAACCTTTAGTGCTTATGAGTAATAGTTACACTGAGAAAAAGATCTGAGCTTAATAAACACAAAAATCTTGTGTTGAGTCTTGGGTGTGTTAATAGGAAGTTCTGCTGTAACTCTCTGTGAGATGGCAGCCACAGGCACCTGCACTCAAGAGTAGATGAAGAGTAGACCAAGAATGCAAGTGGTATAGGATGTTTGTATAGTGGTTAAGAGTTAAAATAAATATATATGTTTAAATGTATTTATTTATTACACTTTATAGGGTTATGTACTGCATGTATTTATAAGTGCACAAGTACAGAGTGGAGCTGTAAAGCTAACATTCACTCCAGAAAACTCAAAGATGTATGAATGCAAATAGTTGTATTGGCTGTAAGAAAGGTCTTAAATCAATCTTTAAATTAAGAGGATGCCAAATTTCCATTTACTTTTACTTCTTCCACTCTTCATTCTAAGTGTCATGGTGTTCAGAAATTCTAGGAAAATTAGTTGGACTGTTTGAATTATGTACTAGATAATACTTATGTTTCTTTTTGTTTTGCATCATAAGTACTCAATTCTGGGATACATGCACTAATAATCAATTCAAAGGAATTTACTTGTTGTTAGAAAGCCTCTAGAAAAATAAGAAGGTAGCATCAACCAACATCTTCCTATGTTAAAAATTTTAAAATATTGGGTTAGGTACACAGCTAGGATAAACTGACCTAATTCCATGTAATTTGACTGAGCTACAAGAGTTTATCCCAGAAGAAATTCAAGCTGTGAATGAATCACAACTAAATTGTCAAAGGTGAAAACTAACAAGACAAAACTGTAGAAAATGTTCATGAAATCTCTCTGGCTTCGTTCCATTGCTTTCCCTGAAGAATTAAAAGAAATATAATTATGTCCAATTTCAGTTTTCACACCAACATTGTTTGTTGATGAGTGCAGGAATTCCTCAAAAAATAAATTCATAAGTTGCTTTCCCACTCATTTGCCTTTGAATACCAAGAAAATAATAATCTTCCTAGTATTTCCTACAAGGATGAGCAAAAGGAAATGAATTTATATATTACTATAAAAAATAAATAAAAGAACAGTTAAGAAACTGGATGGTTTCTGAAATAAAGTCTTAAAAGAACTTTTTAAAATGTTCTGAGAGGTACTTGTGACAGAGCAGATTCTCAAGCCATATTCATATTGAGAACTATTTTATTCCTTGAGTGTTTGCACCGAAGTTACAGTGATTACTCAGAGATCAAATTAGTGTCAGTATATACTAGATATAGCTCCAGTTAAACTCCATGAACAGATGCCATTAACTTCAGTGTAGTGCAGAGAGTGTTTGAGCCAGAGTCTGCCTTTAACTTTTGCCTACAATCATGCTAAAATGCCTTGAAAATAGAATTTGAGCAGTTAAACATTAAGGCTGAACACACCACACTGGAGAGCGGTGTTTTTAGTGTTCTGGTCATGTTAAATTTTTCCTGCAGCAAAAGATAGTCTTTATCCTAAGACTGTTAGAATTGTTCCCAGTCAAACGGGCAAGAAATTTTCTGCAAGATGAGGGAAAATGCAGTTGTGTAAGGTACCAGTCAGCTGAAAATTGCAGTCCTGGATCTGCATCCAGATCCCACATCTCCTGGATATAGGAATTCATTCAGCCTTCATTCTTTATATTAGAGGGAAGAAATTAGTTCTTCATATTCTTCGCAAAAGGTGTGTTGAAGAGTTAGTTTGTCCTCTGACGTTTATGGGCAATGTTGAATCATAACACCGTAGTGGGACTACATTTCCTTGATGAGCAGCTGTGAAAATCACTGCTCCATTTAAAATTTTAAACTGAAATTGTTCTATATAAAAAATTGGATTATGATTAATACATGCTGTAGTGGGAATAATCATATAGCAACTTTCTTTCAAAGTAGTGAGACATATGATGTTTGATTTATTACTGAACTGACTTTCACATTAACTTAAAAACAAAATTGTGTTCTTGTTTCTGTAGGATTAGGTCTTTTAATCTTTGGAAGTCATAGTCATTGATTAAATACTGATAGGTGATTTTGCTTTTTTTATTTTTGAGGGTAAAGTCAATGTTTGAACTGGCAGAGTATTATCTGCTTCTTCCTTAGGAAGAATACACTGCTTATCTTATCTGACCCATGACCTAATGTCACAGTGACACAGTGCTGTGAAACTAAGGTATCACATACCTCATATATTCTGTACTGAAAGTAAGTTCATACTGAGTTTTCTCCTGATACCATAAACTTATCTGATACTCTGACACTAGAAAGTGATGATTCAGATCCATCATGTTCTTGCAGTGGTTCTGTGGTGTAAGTTACTAAGGTGAAGGTCTATGAAACACAAAAATAAGCATCATTATACCTGAGAATATTGGCTTCTAGGGAAAAAAGTCAGTGCTTTCACCTCCATTCATGAAGAATATTGCACATTTTGAGTGGAACCATAAAATAAGTAGCAGTTTTGAGAATTCATTATGTATTTGTATAACTCTACACTTAAAAAAAAAAATAAAGTAATAAACCCAAGTTCATTCTTAGGAGAGTCTGAAGTTCTGCAGCCCTGATACACTTGGCCTGATTTGAGAATTTTCTTCTTTCTAAGATTCTTCCATCAATGGTTCAGGCCTTGTTCCTCCAAGAATAGAAGTGTCCTCATGAAAGATTACAGAGCATCATGGGTCTTTTTCTGAAGTGGAACTTTTTTATGTGCTCACAGTGCCTCCTGCAAAAGGGTTGTTGATGCTGAATCTGCTAAACCAGGTATTCTCCCTCTTCCTGCAGTCCATCCTAAAGCACATGGGATGGCCTGGGATTTCTTCACCTGCCTGTGGCAGTGCCCATATTTTATACAGTCAGAGTACATCAGAATAAACATTACATGAGCATTTTTCCCTCTGTGTAAGTTACTAGCCAGGATAGCTCTAGCCAAGCACATAATTGGAAGCAGTACATCAGCCTATAGGAGAACAATGTTTAATGTAGTGCACAGAGCTCTCGGGTGTCCTATATGTGCAGTCACCATTTCATCCCCAAAGCAACTGAGGTGGAGACATGACAAGGCTAAATTTCAGGGCT
Organism: Antrostomus carolinensis; assembly: GCF_000700745.2. NCBI lineage: Eukaryota > Metazoa > Chordata > Aves > Caprimulgiformes > Caprimulgidae > Antrostomus > Antrostomus carolinensis. The sequence goes on from NW_010312894.1 coordinate 17,716, forward strand.
GCCCAATTTCCCGTCAGTACCAATGCCACAACAGCTAATCACTTTGTGACCATGAAGTCTAAGTTAGGGTTAAGATAAACTTGGAGAAGTTATCTTCTAGTGCAACAGAGTTACATAGCAAACACCAGTCCTCAAATATGACGTGACTCAAATCTCGGATGGTAAGTTGTCTAGCATTTAACCCTAGCAAATAACTTTTAGGAAATAGTTTGTACTGAAAAGAGGGGAAAAACCCTGAAGCCACTTAATCAGTATGCTGCGTGATGAACCAATGATGATTGCAATGATGGCTTCAGAATGTGTTTTTCATGTTTGAATGAAAATAAAACCCTTTGAACATCTTCATAAAGCTAGGTTGTATCAAAAAGACCTGGATTTAGATTGAGAATGTCAGAGTTGGATTCCACACTCTTCCTCTCTGTTTCTTAATTTCATTCTTTTCTCTGGAAATGTCCGGCAAATCCATGCTATGCCTTAGGAACAATGCCCCTGTCTACTTCACTGAAATGCACAAAGATGTGGCTTTGGCTTAACAGCATACATTAACAAAAAACAAATTTATCAAAACAAACCTGTACAGCTATACTATAAATCTAGACCAACAGCGTCTTTCAAATCATGTCTACCCCAAAAACTAAACAAAATATAAATAGCATTTCTACATCTTTCATTTTGTAAACGTGGTATCCAATTCCCACAGTTATCACTTCATTGGTGGTGTGCCAGCATCAAACTGGGATAACAGAGGGGAATTGGACCTGTGGGTTTCTTTCTAGTAAAAGAAATGGAAGTAAAAAAAAAAAAAAAAAGGCAAAAAAGAAAAAACAGCACCTTTTAAAGCAAGCTAATGTAACAAAATCCCTTTGTGAATATACTAAAATCAGCATATGGCAATTTAGCCCAACCCAGAACACATTCTTATTCATCAGACAATGTCCAGAGTCTCTGGAGAGAATATCAAACATTATCTTGGAGGCTATGGTTCAACAGCAAATGCTGAATATTTTGAGAAAAAAATTCAATTAGTTAATGTTAAATATGAAATAGGTATGCTTTTTTTTAAAATAATTTTTTAAATAAGTTTTCTTCATCTTTATAAATGAGCAAAACTGAAGGCTAAAAATTACTTAGTTTAGCCAACTGATTATATCTATTTTAACCTGCTATGGTTGCTTGGGAGCTCTTTTGCTAATCCCTGCATTGTCATTAGGCTATATATTAGCAGGATGGAAATGGCATCACTACGCCATAATTCAGCAATATGAATACAGAACAAGGAGAATGCAGAGCTATCAGTGGTAGTACAACAGCAGATAATAAGACTCTGTTACTCAAGCAGAATGTGTTATGTAAAGACAATTGCAGTGTAGAAGCAATAGCTCTAATCAGGTTAATTAGGCTGTATTCATGTTTCATTTATGGTGCAAGTGCCCTGTAAATTCAAAGCAGTCTACATCATCTTATTGCACTACTTATACAGCCATCGTGCTCTCTGTAACACTCAACACCATGTATTTTCTTCCTTAAAAATATATAAATCCCAAGATATTTCCCATCACTTTTTAAGAATTCCTTTTCTTCATTGTTTATGGCTAAAAAAAAAAAAAGAAGAAAAAGGAAAAGATAGTGGTTGTGTATAAAGCCCATGCCCACATTAAAGTTCCCTCCTCCGCAATCAAATCAGGCACTTTTAAGTTGTTTATGGAGGGCTTGTTTAATCATAGTTATTTATTTTTCATGTATTTTCTTGGTCACTAACATGACATGTTGAATGTTTAAGAAAAATCGCATTGGCTTTAAAAAGTGTGGCTCACACCTTTCCTCCTTCTAACCATTTCCTTAAAGTGATAGATTGCCTGTTTATTCCCTCAGAGCTAGCTGGAAGGACATGTCTGCTTTGGAGAAAGGATTAGAGCACACTGCCGTGACCCTCAAACTCTAGCTGTGTCTCCTCTCCACTTACTGAATCTATTAGGTTGTCCCTTTAAAGTAATAATGAGTACAACAATTCTGAGATCACTTTCTCCTCCCCCTCAAGAAAACAAGTCTGGGTAGAGAGGAGCTATTAAAAAGAGATAGGACATGCTGCAGGTGAAGAGAAGACAGCAGCCCACACAATCTTAATTATTTTAGCTAACTGTCTAGCAATCAGCTGTCTCCATGCTGATTGTGAACTTAGACTCAGTGTTCCCCATTAAAAAAATAAATGCTGTATTTCCACTACCTAGATAGCACAAATTTATTCATGTTACACCATAATTATAAAGCCTTTTATTAAACTTGAAAAATGTTATGGCTCCATTTGAATATGTATGTGTCCCTTAGACATATTTCAATATGCTGTTAATAACAATGCTTGAATTAATAGTCTCTCTTTTATAGTTCTGTAAATAACATATATATTTTCTTATATATTGCATCCTGTGGAAGTGGGGCTAGTTGAGCACAACAGTACAACATGACCACAGAGGTCAAGCCGTGGCACTGATAAGTGATGCCGTCAAAGCTGGGTGACCAAAGCAGGAGAGTTTTGCATGGTACTGCTTACAGTATTTCACTGCTGCCATGCATTTATTTCCATTCTGGCTGCAAAAAATTTGACTGTAAGGCATTTCTTACTAGATTTGACAGTGCCTATATGCCAGACAAGGTACACCACTGAATTTCAGAGGGCCTGCAAGCATGGTGCATCTTGTCATGGCCCACACAAGTTAGTACTCTAGAAGAAAACATCAGGGAAAATCCATGTGCACTTAATTTTTCACCATCTGAACCCACACTGAACCAACACCTCAGTTATTAATCTCTCATGACAGTTTATGTGACTATCATGTATTTTTAAATATTTTTACTCGACACATATTTCATTTCAAGGAAGATCTGACTACTCAGCCAATTGCATATCATTCCCTTTATGAAAGCAAGCTGTGACATTAAAATTCTCAGGATTTCTGGAGGTATTGGTAGTGAAGCTGCCCAAATGGGACAGCCCTCGTTCTATTTCTGGTTGTCCCCTGTCCATCCAGCCCTCATGGCTACAGGAGCTGTGGCAAAGCAGAGGGGCTGAGCATGCACTGCATGGCTGCCTCACTGACATCAGCTCAGGTGCACTTGCACCACAATAATAAACTCCATTATTCCTCAGGTAGGTGGCATCACTCCAAGTTGATGAAGTAATTTTGTAAAGGGACTGTTTGGTGGAGCCTGCAGTAAATATGTTCTCAGGCCTGATGGCAGAGGCCTCAGGACCCGTGTTCAAGTTTCACCCTTCTCCTCTCTGATTAATAGCAACAGCAGAGAAAACCTTGTTCTCCTCCTGAAGGACAGAGTCCAGTTGCCTGACTGTACGCATTACATGCAAGTACATTGTTTCTTTCATAGCCTCCAGAAATTACCAGATATACATTCCTGAGCTCTCTTTCCTGCCCCTTCAATAACCTCAACTAGCCCCACTTCCACAGGATGCAATATATAAGAAAATATATACGGTTTTTACGTGATATTTAATTTACCATTTGACCAAAAGACAATCTTAAATTCAAAGTAGATGTTAAACACTTGCAAAAAATATGTATAGCTGAGGTCAGGGAGAAAGTTCCCTCCTGGCTTAGTTCTGCTAAGGATTGGTCTAAATGTTATTACTGTAAGTGCGAAATTCTGGATCTATTTTCCCAAGAGTGGCAGCAGCCAAAGCCCCATGAGAACCCATTGAGAAGGATGTGGCACTCCCAACTCACTGAGGTTCTCCTGGAAATGTAACTCATTTATTAATTTCCCTCCTGTTTTCATAGTATAAACTTTGACCATTAGTGAGAAGTTAATTTGAAGGTCATACTAACAAGATACGCTTTCCCTGGTGTGGGTAACAAGATATGCTTGGAAAGACAGCCGTGGTAGATACCATGGAAAAACAGTTTCTTATTGCATGTTTATGAGCAATAAGGTAACTTCATCCTAAATCTATGAAATCAATCACAAGTTCTCCTCTCAAAGTTGAGTTTCAATGTGACAGAGCAAAGCGTGTCTTGATCCTTAGCAAGAGCAAATTATCAGGAGATTAAAGACATGATTGGAGAAAAGCTAAATTATTTCAGTTATGGTTGAGGAACTATTTTTGTTTAATTTTGAATTTTAAATATTGTTTTACTATATAATTACAAGGTAGAGAAATACAGAAAAAAATAGCAAGCAAGACATTTTGAAAATATCTCTTATTTCACATAGGAAGTAAGTTAGCTGAAATCATGAGCTGATTTGAAGTTGTCAGCATTTATGACCTCAGAAATGTTTATTTTTTGATTGATCAATATGCATTCTAAAGTACGCTTATTTGTCAAGCCAACATGCCAAAAGAAACATGTGATAGCACATGCCTTTATAAAAGAGAACTCAGCATGTTCACCTTTATCTGCATCATGAGGGGCTTGATATTAGCCCTGTTTTTAACCCTGGTGGGTAAGTAACTTATCTGCTTTGATGAATTTAAAATAATAGATTCAGGAAAATGTTTCAGAATCTAAATATAGTTAAATTAAAAACACAAACTTTAGCATTTTATAGAAAAATATTTTATGACAATTTCTTTGTTGTTTAGGGAAAAAAAGGCTTTTGGCAGTGTGCTGAACTAGAAGTAAAGTTAATTAGAAAGAATTATACCATATGTATGAGATGAGATATAGCCTTTCGTACTAAAATACATTAACATTTTAGGGTTGAGGTTTTTTTGCTTTGTCATTTCATTACTCTTTTTTTTTTCCCTTCTCTTTCAGGGAGCCAGCATCTTAATTACCGTAAGTAATTTTCCTATCAGCTAATATAATTATAATGAGTGAAATTCAAAATAGAATCTGAAAAGTATATCAATGTTTAATGTAATATTATAATAGCTAATTTTGTTCAGGTGCAATACAAAAATGAATAAATTCATCTTTTTTGTTCCATACATTCTAATACAGGTACTTTAATATGTTCTCTACAGTCTCTATAATGTTTTTTGGGAATAATTTATTTGCAGAACCCGATTTCAGTGAAAACAAGGTTTATACATTCAGTTATGAAAGCATACTTCTCAGTGGACTTCCAGAGAAAGGACTTGCAAGAGCTGGAATAAGAATAAAAAGTAAAGTGGAAATTAGTGGTATTGCACCAAAACTTTGTCTTATTAGGGTAAGAAAATGTATTCTATTCGAAAGGTAAAATTCTCTTCATACTTGACTTCTTTTTTAAGCTTTTGGGAAGTAATTAAGTTTCATCATATGTTGTGCTTACTCAGGGAGAATGTAACTAACACTATCATTTTCTATGCAGTGCCCTAAATTCTATTTGCACTTTGTCAGGTAATTCTCAGCTCAAGCCAACCTTGGGTTTGAAGGATTTCTTCTGCTTTGTGGTTAGGGAGACAATGGAATGTAATTTGAAATGCACAATAATTTATCACTGGATCAATCCAATTATTCCAAACTGTACAACCTAGGATTATTTAATCAACTGATTTCGTAACCAGCGAATGAAAGACGATAAAACATGTGACAATAGCTGGATGTGATTCAGTATTTAGCATAATTAATGTCATCTGATGGCTTCTTTTTCTTCAGGGTCCCAAATAATATTCTTTGTCATCCTCAATTGTATATTTTTACTGCACGCTGAGTAATTACCAAGAGTTCTGATTATGTGAAAAACACATTTGCCTTTAACAGAAGCTTATATGCACTTCTAATGAATGTGTTGAAACGCACCCTTCAATTGCTTTACACAAACTCCACTTAGTCTTCCGTATATGTGGAAGAAAAATGATCTTTTTAAAAGCTCTTATTTGGCAAATTGAAAACTGCAGATTAAAAAGACTGGTGACTGTCTGATAAATGCTTGTAAATGCCTTCCAGCCTCAATTAGCCTTCCGTTACTAGGTATTTTTATAAATTCAAATTATAATAGATCTAGACAGGAAACATTTCTTTTCCATGACCTTTGCAAATGGATGGATGTTTTTGCAAAAAAATAAGGAAATAAGAGCCACACTTCTGCACTGGTGAGTAGAAGTCTTCCCTGACAGAGGGGAGGCAGAAGCAGTCTTGTCTTTGCCCCACAACCTACCCCATTCCTGCCAAAACAGCTCTTGGTGTGCTAGGGTGAGTCTTCATCAAAAATTGACTGCTGTTCCCTAAAACGTTCCAACACCACTTCACCTAGGAAAAAGTTTCATTTTCAAAAATAAATACAGAAAGAATTTCAGGCAAGAAAAAGAAGATAAAAGAAAAAAAAAAATCACGAGGTTTTGAGGGCAGGTTCTAAGCGAAAGGTGACAATACATTTATTCCCTTCTGCTCTGGGAAAAGTTTATTTTGCTGCTGTTATATTTAAATTAGACAGTTTGGAGGGATGGTTCAGGGAATTAATCTTTCATCTGTAGCCTACTAGTTCGTGTTCAGCCCAAGTAAAAAGCTGTGTTCCCTGGGCGGTTTCCAGCTGACAATTTTTTCATTGCAAACCCAAAAGTAAGAATTGTCAGCTGTGTTCAAAACCTAGCAGACAGCGTAAATCCTGACTGGGCCCCGAGGGCTGGAGAAAACTACCTAGCCCTGACCCTGCAGAGCAGTCCCAAACCTACCCGTATGCAATATGCCAGAAGCATGTTCAGGAGGCAGCACGAGGGATTTGCTCTGTAACAGCCTCCTGTGTAAGCTTCAGTTACTGGGGTTGGCAGTGATCTTCACTAACAATAACAAAAATAAATATGAAAGTGCAGTCTCCAGCGATTTGCTGTATGAGGATTTAGTTTGTGTGGCTTTTTGAGAAATTAATCCCTGTCTTGCATCACATCACCAGCCTGAGGTGTCAGAGAAAAGTACCTTTAAATTGTCAAAATATATAGAAGGGAAGGGTCCTCTGAGAAACTAAGCTACACATGCCCCATTCCCATGGGGTAAAAATCATGCGAGTTATGCATAGTTTAGCACAACTTTATACTTGCTTGGATGTGCCCCAGGTTGCAGCTGGAGTGTGAATTACAGAGATGGGCTGGGGGAAGTGCCTGAACCTTTGGCTCCACAGCAAAAACATGTAGGAAAAAAAGACAGTTTTTGTAATCTGCTCTCCACTGCTCAAACTAATTATGACTATTGGGCTGGCCCAGCAGCCATGTTGTTATTAGTTTCTGACTGCTGTCTGTACTCTGTGACCCCAGCAAGGGAGACAACAGAGTTCACAAGAGTTAACGAGGCTTTATGCAACATTAACTTTCTCGTGCAATTTCCTGCAGATCTTCCATACCACTTTTGGGTAGCAACCTGCTTCCTGTGACTCTTCTCTGTCTCCTTTCTTCATACAAGTCAACTTTTGGCAATATGGATTATATATGAAACAAATCAGAATGTAGTGACTGTGGAAACATCACAGTCATTTGCATTACTCTCTTTCCTTTTATGTATAGAAATAAGTATATTGATACTATCTATGTTAAATTACAACTTTTTTTTCCCCTTTGAAGAGGCTTTGTGTTATTTAAGAGTGTATTTTTGATGCGAGTAAAGCTCTAGAAGCTTATGTGCATTGAAAAAAGCCAACTGAAAAAATTAAAGAGGAATTATATTCCCACTTTGTTCCAGATTCACTCAATCGAAGCAGCAGAGTACAATGGTGTCTGGCCTACAAGCTTATTCTCTCGATCACTCAAACTGACCCAGGTACTAACCGGACAACTGAGTAATCCCATCAAGTTTGAGTATAGCAATGGCCATGTTGGAAACCTTATGGCTCCTGATTCTGTCTCGGATGATGGTCTGAACATCTACAGAGGGATTCTGAATGTGCTGGAGCTAAGTATAAAGAAGATGCAGAATTCATACAGCTTACAGGAGGTGAGCTTTTTATTTTGGCCATTGTGTTTGCTTTGTAAATAAACAAGCCTTCTCTTCAGATTCTTTTACTGAATTTTCTGAATTCATCCTTGACATAAACTTCACTAAAGAAACATTTAATCTTAAGAAATCATGATTTGATGGAGCTGCAGCTAAACAGAACAACAGAATAGTAGATTTTTAATCTGTCCGATCAAAGTATTTCAGAAAATGCATTTGCAGTATTAGACCCTTGGAAAATCTGGCTTGTGATTCTAGAGAAAATAAATTAGTAAACTCCTGTGAAAGCTGAAGCCTACATAAAATTTGAATGCTGTATTAAAACAAGCTTAACTATACAGCACAAGATTAAATATAAATTAAAAGTAATTTGACTTTTTTAACTGATCATACATACTTTAATCTCTTCTAGCTCCTCTTTTAGGGGGAAAACAGTATATATGTCATGACATTACTATAATAGCTTTGACAGTTGCAGTTGATGATCTATTAGAATTTCAACTGTTTTTCAAGTTTTAATATCTTAGTCAAGGTAAATCATCTAATATTACTATTCACCACAGAAATTGAAATGCATTTAGTTTTTGCAAAACCATATTTACATTGATTAGACTACGTTCAATCCAGAGATCAGCAAAAAACTTGAAATTACTATACTTTCATGTTATTTTTATTGAAAATACAGACCAGAGTAATTTTTTTTTTTCTGTAAGTAGAGTTTTTTCTGGGAAAGGAACTAGATGATTTAATATTTTCATGCAGCCTGTTGCACATGAAAACCCATGTGGTGATGTCCCATATTCTTCAGCATTATTTTCTCATATCTCGTTTTATATCTTCATTCTTTCTAATTCAGTTAGCAATATGTCCTACTCTTGCTGCTGAGCAATATATGTGACTTCACTACCTAGAATCATTTCCAAATTTTCTTTGCTTTTCTCAGACAGTAACTGATTAATGAACATTGGCACCCTTGCTTGACAATCTCAAGTCACTCTGTAAAGGAAGATAAGCATTATTAGTCCCAAAATCTGAGCTGACGAGAGGTTTAAAGGACTAACCTGGGAAAGCCTACATTACATCCTGCAGAGCGTAGGGTAAGGGTACCTGAGCTAGCTGTAAACTGCGCACAGTTATAAAGTCCAGCTAGGCAGGAGGCTACTTCATCCCACTGAGCCTGGCGGGCTGGACATTCCCATTTAAAGTCTAGGTGTCTCTACCACACCCTGCCATCTGCAGAAGAGACACACACCTGCATTTGCAGGGTACAAGTCTTTCAGAAAGCTTGGGCAATTCTTATTTCTATCTCTTACCAAAGCCACAGTGTCTTCAGGAATACTGTTAATCTAAAGATGAAGTGGGTATGTCTTGCCTCCCAACCACCACATGACCATTTTGCTGTTCTGACATAGCCCAGAGCTGCTCTCTGGAGTGGATGTGCTATCAATAACAATAAAAAAATCATGAAAATAACCCTTACTCCTGAAATGAAATCAAATATTTTCCTCTCCAAAAATCTCCTCACTGACTGAGGAGATTTAAGAGCTCTTATAAATATATATGCTTGAAATATTATTGAAGATCTGAGCTAAAACTGCAAACACAAGAAAACTTCAAACACAAACAAAACTCTTCTATCCTGAAATTCTTTTTAATTATTGCTCTTCATATTTTGACAGATCATCTGCCTGTTCTACAGGCATTTATAATCTGTCTATAAAAGCAAATTTTAAGGGCAGAATGTAATATCCAACTTTAAAATACTTTAGTGTTGAGATTTTATTCTGACTAATCAAATTATTTGGGCACTTTATATTAATATTCCTTAAATTGCATTTCATAATCAACAGCTCTGACTGGAAATTGTTACTCACCTTTTCTGAGGCTCCAAATCTTGTCTCAGTGAAACTCTTGAGAATTTTAGTTCTCCCAGTGAAACTCTGATTTGCATTACTGGAAACCTGTACATATAAAAAAGAGGTGAAAGTAACAATGCTTCTGGAGGGTACCATAAGTAAAACAAGGCCTTTAGCAGTAGGACAGGACGTAATGGTTTTAAACTAAACGAGGGTAGATTTAGACTAGATATAAGAATGAAATTGTTTACAATGAGGGTGTAACAATGGAACAGATTACTCAGAGAGGCGGTAGAACCTCCATCCCTGGAAACATTCAAGGTCAGGTTGGAGAGGACTCTGAGCAACCTGATCTAGTTGAAGATGTCACTGCTCACTGCAAGGGGGTTGGACTAGATAACCTTTAAAGGTCCCTTCCAACCCAAACCATTCTGTGACTCTATGAAAAAAGCATCTATTTCTATCAGGAATTTTGAAATACAGAATTAAACAGGAAAGCCCATGTGAGGAATTGATGAAGCTTTGCCTAGAAGCAAACTTCTCTGATCATATTCTCATTTTTCCCAGGCCGGGATTGGAGGTATATGCAACACAACGTACTCAATCCAGGAAAACAAGAGAGCAAACTTAGTCTATGTGACCAAATCCAAGGACCTGAACAGCTGTGAAGAGAAAGTTCAAATGGTCACAGGTTCAGCATACACTCATCCATGCCAGAGCTGCCAGCAGGTAAATTAGAGTGGTATTATGTATATATATTTTATATGCATATACAGGGAGACACTCAGCATCCACGTTCTCTCTTGCTTTGTGAACTTAAAATGACAGAAGAGTCAGATCTTTTGTATCTAGTTATCAACATTTTATTTCTGTATGAAAATCAGATCCACAGATCAGCAGAGGTCTGTGCTGCAGACTGTCATGTACTGCAGACACACTTCAGCTAGATTAAATGAGCTGGCTTGGAAACCATTAATTATCAGCATGAGTTAATTCACTTACTCTGTTGAGTAAAAAAGATAGTCACGATGTCCAGTTTCTGCTATTCAAGATAGGTACTGCTGCATCTTACTATAATCCTGTCTTAGAAATAAGAAATTGAGTGGCTTATACTGCTACTCGCCTCAGAAAATGTGTCTCCTCAAGGGAATAACCAATTACTTATACTTGGGAAAGGGAAAATTCAGCCAACACATCTTAGCAGTAAAAGTAACGGAGCCAGGCAGTGTACCTGACCTCTCCAATGAAAGTGTGCATACAGTGTTCACATAAAGTGCTCATATGAACAATGAACAAAACAGCTCTGGAAAATAAGTGGGTTGAACTGGATGATGTAATAGCTTCTAGTCACAGAATGTAGAAGTTCAATGACTTATTATTTTCTTTTTTCTTTGCTTTTTTATATTATAAAGAGAAACAAGAATTCCCGGGCAACTGCTACTTACAATTACAAAATTAAATATACACATAATGAAGCTGTAATTACACAAGCTGATGTTGAGGAAATCCACCAGTTTGCACCCTTCAACGAGATAACAGGAGGAAATGCTATAGTAGAAGCAAGGTACTATACATATGCCTTTAATTCACCAACTAACTCAGCATCTCAGTAATCTAGTCAAACTCCATAACTGAAATAAATCCTTTACTTCCACAGCCTATTGTTTGCCAGTATTTAATTACATAAAATCCCAAACAGTTCATAAAAACAACAATCACTGTTAGTTGTAAATTTGAAACATGCGCATCACTATCCAAATTTTGTTAGCCAAACTTGGCAGGGTTTGACTGTTTTATTTCTCAGGGATATTTGATTTATGTCATAAAAGCCAAAACAAATGTCATTCCATCTGAAAAATTGTGAACTAATATATTTGCAGTAAAATACTTTGAAAGACAGTTACTCAGGAAAGAGAGTTCCCTAGAAAATAATAATGCAGTAAGAGACCCTGGAGACTGGTTCATAAGAAACCTAGATAGGACTTTGGATTCTAATATCCTTCCTAAGTACAGTGGACTGCTTGCAAATGTCCCATCAAAATAGTTTCTTGATAGGAAATTAGGTTTTATTGCAAAAAGATTGTGCACAAAACATATGAAATGTATTTGCTTTCCACAGCAAATTTTGCATATTTCTTAAACAGGTTTGGAGCAAAATCAGAATGTGTTTGTCTAAGAAATTAATCTCCTGCTCATTTGTAGCTCAAGCCTCCAAATTTTCAATGTTTGAAAATCTTTTCATCTGCTTCAAAATCATCTACTGAAAAAAACTTTTAGTTACCTGCTTTAGTGATGGACTCTGTAGACAGAGGTGCCCTGCTGAAGAGGAGCATTTGTGTATAAAGGTCACTGTACAGAAGATATACTTCAATTACACTCCAGCTGCTGTAATCTTGTGTTGCTCCATTAGGTTCTGCAAGAATCTATTGCTATAATATACAGTTTTGGAAACTGCAACATCAGAAAGTTCATGTCAATAAATCACTGATTAACTTCATTAATATGATGAACATGTTCAGTTTGGCTAAAAAAAAATAAAATAGTAAAGGTGAAAGTGACTTTACTATCTCATGCAATCAAGGTGAAGATAGATACAACTGTAGTGCTTTTATCAAATTATAGGTTGTTGTGAGTGAGCGTTAGTCTGGTGCTAATGGGCTTTTGTTGATTTAAACTCCCTTTCTGCAAGCCTGCATAGACTGTCTTCCCTGAGTAAGGGCTCAGGTATTGAGCCCTCAGAAAATGTACTGCCTTTACTTTTCACCATTTTCTCTAGATCTTTTGCATTGCCCAACAGATAGGGCCAAATATAAGGCAGCTGGAAAGATGTGGATATGTCACACAAGTCTTCAGAAGCTATTTCTACAATGCACTTTCTGTGTAAATTTAAAAAAAAAAAAAAAAAGAAAGAAAGAAAGAAAGAAAAATCTAACATCAAGGACTTAAAACATTTGTAGCTGAGTTTTCAGACCTGTTCAGCATAGGCCTCTTGCAGCACCTTTCAAAGCCAAGCGAGGTTTTACTATTGTTCCACTGTTTTAATCTTATATTTAGTATTCATTTGCTCTTCTCTTTAAAGTATAATATTTTCCCATCTATTCTGGGCAGATACATCTCTTCCCAAAACAATGCAGATGAAGACATAATAGATTCATCATGTTCTGGAGGGGGGAGTTAAATCTGTCCAAGTGTACCTGATGTTATACTTTCTGACTGAAATGCCCTTTCAATAATATTGTATAAAATTTGAAGAGAGAAAAAAATCTCTGCTGATTCTGTAGTGATTTCTATTCAAATTCTAGTGCCTTGTCTGCAAACTGCTGCTATTTTCTGCAGCAGTTCTCTGCAATCCATACGGAAGGAGTGGATAGAAATGATACAGAAGATCATCATAGAGATTCCAAAATAAACACACCAATTTTCTACAGAGACTTTGAGAGTCTGTGTAGTACAACAATATTGCTTTTGGAATGTTTTCAGTTGCTCAGTACAAATGTTTAACTTTATTATATTGTCCTGAAAAACCTATTTTAAACATAATTGGTGGGATAGGATGCATCCTTTAGCTGAAAATGTAGCAAAGATAGAAAATATTTACAAAGACAGTTTCTCATTGGAATTATTCTTAATAACAAAGGATGAAGATTTGGTGTTCCTTTAAAAGTTTCCAAAAACATTAATACTTTTCCAAAGACTAATCCTGAATTTATCTGGTCCTTTTTGTTTGGGAAATCAGATTTGAAACATCAGGAGACTCTCTTATCTTCTGCAGTCCCTAGGACATTTGCCAGGCAAAATGAGGAGGAAATAGTAATAGTGCAAGTGAAAAGATTGTGGAATTTCTTATTGTGTCTAACAATTTTCAGTTCCTTTTGAAGCTTCCAGGAGGTACAGATACGTAAGAGCTCTTATGAACTTAAAAGGTTTAAATTAAGTTATAGTTTCTAAAAAATTTCCCATCAGTTATTTTTCCCTCATCCTTAATTTACTCTTTAAGATACAACACAGTTCCTGTGACATCCTTCAGGCCACAGCTTCTCAACTCCTACTTCTTGCTTAAATTCTCAAGCCATATTATTCCCAAAGGAACACAGAGTCTGGTTCTGATCTGAGCCCTGCTGTGTAAGTGCACACCTTCTCAGAGTACAGTTCTGGACATCATGTCCAAATCTATCTGTAAATACCTTTGCCCCTCAGTAACAGAACCTTTTGAAACATTTGTAGTCCCATTGCAAGGCAGGGAGGCAGAAACGCTGTTCTCTTTTTAGTTTGTACCCTGCATCTTGTGATGTTATCTCCCTGGGTTCCTCCATTCCAGGCAGAAACTTGCTTTGACTGACGTGCAAAAGAACATGGCAGAAATCCCACCAAAAGAATTCCAGAATCGTGGGTCACTTCAGTACCAGTTTGGCAGTGAATTGCTTCAGCTTCCTGTCCACTTATTCAGAATAAAAAATGTGGAAAGCCAGGTAAAGTTCATCCACTGGACAGACTCTTTGCTCAAGGTTGGAATCCATGCATGTGGAAAACAGTGCACGTGAGCTTTGTGCATTTTAATTGTCCTGCAGATAGAGGAAAGCCTGCAAGACCTAGTAGAGACCACATCTGAACAGCTTCCCAGTGATGCACCAGCAAAAGCCCTCAAGCTTATGCACCTCTTCCGTGCAGCAAATGAGGAGAATTACGAGTCAGTGTGGAAGCAGTTCTCCAGTCGGCCAGTGTACAGGTACAAGCAATATAAGTAGTGATTCTTCTACTGATAAACTCTGTTGGAGACCATCTGGAATGACTATGTTCACATACAGATCTGGAAAATGGTCCCTGCTTTTCCCATTACAGGCGCTACATTTTGGATATAATTCCTGCAGTTGCCAGTCACCGTGCACTCAGGTTCTTGAGGCATAAAATTGAAAGGCAAGAGCTCACCAACTGGGAAGCAGCTCAGACAGTGCTTGTGGCTCTGCACTCAAGCACACCAACTCGGGACGTGATGGAGGAAGCAACGGTAGGCTTCTCTAAACACTCACAACTTGTTCTTTACTGATTTTAGCATTTGTTGTATTTAATTCCTCTGACAAGATTGCAAAGGCTTTGAAAATATAAAGGTTTTATATCCTCTAGTGAGGTTGAGAGGAGTTTATCTCCTGACTGTCTTAAGGTGAGGAGAATGCAAATCAAAAGGGCAAAAATGAATCCAGAATGAAACAGGAAAGAAAGAGTAAAATACCCCTCAGTGACAGAGCTTATAGCTTCAAATAGTGGATTCTAGTCTCCTTTTGTCCAAATGTACTTTATAGTTACATCAGACTAGATCTCTCACTGAGTGCATACAAAGACCAGGGAGTAAGAAATATGTATTTGTTATATCCTGTATTCGTTCTGATTGACCTAGCAGGGTGGGTGTAAATCGGAGCAGATCTATTAAAATCAAGGGAATTATGCCAATGTGGAGCCCACATAGGAGAAAGTCTAATGTTTTTTATGGTTTTTTTCCTCTTCTGCAGGGTCTATTTCTAGCCTCAGATGCAGGAACTTATTTTTGCCTACCCTAGGTAGAGACAAAGTACCTCAGACTAGAGTTTTGCCCTCTGTAAAAGCTGTGACAGCCTGGCTGTTACTGTACAGTAATGCTCTGCTTCCCACTCCAGGGCTGGTGCCTCCTGTCAGCTCCTATGTTTATACAAAATATTCCTGTCTGCCCAAAGTACTGAGCTCCATTCACAATGTATCTCAAGGTTTTTGTACCTATAGCTGAGGTAATTACAAAACAATGATGAATGTTTCTTGAGTAAAGTGTGGTTTTCCATTCCATAACTGGGTGATTTCCTCCCTTTGGATTACAGCCTATGCCAAATTTAAATCTTAAACACTAGAAAAGCAACAGAACTGCCTTCCAGATGTTACTTGGAATTACATTACAATTGAATTTTCAAATACAGTAATATCCACTGATTAACTATAAATCCATCGATACAAAAATATCAAAAGCCAGGTTTTGCCTTGCATTTGGCAGAAGCATATTTCTTAATATGGCAGCTCTTCATTAATGGTGGTAACAAACAACTGCTTTCTCCCCAGCTCATCGTGAAAAAACATTGCCCACGCTCAAGTACTGTACTTGGAAAGGTTTGCCATCTCAGCTACGCGTCACTGTGCCACAAACAGTGCTCTTCATCGGACTCCTGCTCTGAATGTCTCCAGGTAACCACATTGTTATTTATTGTTTAAAAGAAAAATTAAGCCCTGAGTTCTTTCTTCATTATTCAGAATTCTGTATTTCACTTCACTACAGTGTTTCCTTTGGGGAAAGGAACCCCAGTTGGTTAAATACGGCATTTTTATCTTTAGATTAACACACGAGAGTGAGAGGAAGAAGCATATAATTCATAGCAATTTCTGAGCATCTCTGAGTGCTTTATTGCCAATTATTAATGAAGTCCCATGGCACTGCTCTGAAAGACTTTGAATAAAGGTACTTATATATACTTATAAATAAACTAAATGACACAAAAGCTCAGGTTTTTGCCCAAAGTCATGTAGCCCAGTCATTTCTCAGTCAGAAGCAGAGCCCAGTCACCCACATAGACTACAAGCTTTTAATGATAGTCATACTTTCCCTGTTCTGCACTGCTTTTAATCAGTGGGCCTGAAAAAAAATTAAATAGGCAGTAAATAGCATTTCCATTCTAGAAATGCACATCATGGTTTACAGAGGTTGGCCTCCCAGATAGTGATA
>NW_010312894.1:34205-66993 GCF_000700745.2 Antrostomus carolinensis
CAGTCCAACGTCCCCAGTAAGAGCAGAATGTTCCCAGTATATTGTGTTTCTTTTTGACAGCCATTTCTTAACGTTAAAAAGCTTTTTCTATTAGGATCTAGTTCTTTTCTCATATTCAACCTTTGGACAGCTATTTCTAATCTTGCTACATAAATGTAAGTGTGATCCAGTTGCTTACAATGAAGGCTATAAAATTACCTGATCACCACATTGCCAGCTATTAATCCACAATAAAAAGTGGCTGTCACAGCTGAAGTTAAGGGCACCATCACTAGCAATATCTTCAGAATCTTATTTGAGGGTCTGAAGAATTTAACAGTGTCTGCTTTTTTGCACCTGTCTTCAACCATTAAACAGAGATATTCAAACAGCATTATTGCAGGGTTCCCAACTCACCCTGAAAGGCAGTGGAAACTAGCTCCTAGCCATCAGTTTTTCCTTTAAAAATCTTACTTGATAGCTTTAAGACATAGTGATGGAGAAGCTGTTCATTTGCAGCTTTCTTGGCTATGCTTGTTCTATGAATAAAATGTCCTATTCATGAGGACAAAAAGAATTTTAAAATATTTAAAATAAGTGAGTTGAACAAACTGAAATTATCAAAGTCAACCCTCAGAATAGGCCGGGGAATGGGATATAGATAAGAGCTGGAATTGAACTCAACAGAAGATTTGTTTTCCTTTTCAGCTGTTTCATGGCTTTGCAGGAGAGGCATTGAGCAAGTCTAACATGGAAGAAATTTGCCTGGCTTTGAAAGCCATTGGGAATGTAGGACATCCAGCCAGCATCAAGCACATAAAGAAATTTTTGCCAGGATATGCAGCCAGTGCCTCAGATCTGCCACTCCAGGTCCATGCGACTGCTGTGATGGCCCTGAAAAACATAGGCCTGAAAGACCCCAAAATGGTAAGGAAACAAAGCTGCCTCCTTTGCACTTATGATAAGCCAACAGAAGGCTGCTAATTGATGATGGGTGATGAAGTGAAAGCACATCTTTTTTTCAAATATAGCCGTAATATGGGGGTTTTTTAAATACTTAACAATTCCTTAGTTGTTATGTCTTGTTCCTTTTGGCATTAACCTCTAGTATTTCAGACTGCAACAAAAATCCTGTTAAAAGGATACATTCATTACCCTGTTGTTGAAGACAAATCAGTATTTCCATTGCAAGCATTTATTTTCCAAGGACATTAGACAGAAAGCTAAATTATTGACCAAAATGTGTTTAGTACTACTTCAGCTTTGGTATGTGAGAGAACTACAAAACAAGGTTTTCAGAGAATTGACATTTAATACTGAGTGTCACATCTAATTGTAATTCAAGACTAGATCTTATTGTAAATAGATACTAGAGGTTTGCATCCTAATTACAAATTTACAGACATTGTGTGGGTTTAAGTCATAAACAGAACATTTAATAAATATGACTTTTGTCCCTGAACAAGATAATGATTAGATATCACATACAATGGTTACACAGGCATACTCTCATCCACCACAGACATCACTTTACAGTCGTTTTCACCTTAAAGCAATGTGCTTCTAAAAGGAAACCTTGCATTTTCAATATTTTTTTCTGATATTGATTTTTTTTTTGTTTTATATAAGACTATTCTTAATATAAAAGGTAAAATAAAAGCTTTCATTAACTATTCTCCTACTAATCTATATCAGTTTTTCCATTATAGTAATTTTTTGCACATGACTCTTGGTTTGAGTGCACGTATTGATCCACAGACTATAGTGTGCCAGGGTATGCTTTTAAGCAAAAGAATAAAGAAACAATTTACTAGAGTGCAGGAGCTAGATGAGAAAAAGCAGAAGGGGAGGAGAGAATAGCAAGGGTAAGAGTTGGGGTATCTGCTAGGAAAGAAAAAAAACAGTTTGCTGTTTGACAACAGTGCTGTGTCTCTGATTGCCCTTTGACCGAACTTTCCACATGTGACCCAGACCACCCATTTTCTATGCATTTTCTTTGGAGAAAATTGATCTGGAGCAAGTTAATGACTGTGGCTGGATTTTTGATTTTTCAAAAACCAGTTTAATGCCTGGTTTGCAGCTAGCTACACACTTATGTTCGCATTAAACAGACCTAATACATGTTTTGTCTTTTTTATTGTTTAATTTGAAAAGGTAGTTACAATTAGAAAGAGACTACTGCATCCTTGTCACTACTTTCACCTTGGTATTTGATAATTAACATATGCAAATTAATAAAACCAAATAGAGTATTTCCAAAGTTTGTTGAAGTTTTCTGGATCAGACTTTTCATTAGAGAGCATGGACATGTGCTGTCCCAGCCAAGACAGGACTGCACAGAGGGACTGCCAGAACGATGTTATGTCATCCATATCTGTTTTGAAGTTGGGGTCAAAGGCTTCAGTGCAGCTCATGGAAACTGGAAAGTTTCCAGCAAAAAATTAGTCTTGATATCGAATGTTGCCAGAGTCAAACACATTGGTCACCAGTAGTACTGTGGAAATAACATTTGTTGCATAAATTTTCTGTTTTAAATGGCCTACATGACATAGAGATTTCTGGTAGTAAACTGGTTTTTATTCTAGCAGAAAGGGCTCCAGGCAATCACATTATTAGAAATAAGGCATATCTTTATGGGTAGGGATGTGATCACTGAAACCACGTCTCAGGTAAATGGTGGATCCATGAAATCTCTTTTACCTAGAGTGGTTATGCTAGAGATATATATTTTGCCATGGCTCTAAAAGGATAATATATTTGATGTAGGAGTTATCCAGCCAAGTTCCTTGGCTTTGTTCGAGTAGAAAGTCAGACTAGTTTACCATAATGCCCCTTCCAGCCATCAGACTATGAAACCAAAAACACTGTTGCCATGATTATTAAGTAATACAAATTTTTACTGCACTAGTGAGGAAGAGACCATTCACTGGTGAAGAATGGTTATTAGCAAAATACTGTAAATTTGAATGTATCTATTATTTTCAGGTCCAGGCTATTACCCTTGAGATTTTCCTGAATCACAAAATTCATCCTCGGGTTCGAATGTTAGCTGCAGTGGTTTTGCTTGAAACCAAGCCAGGTCTTCCAATACTGATGACATTAGCTGATGCTGTGCTGAAGGAACCTAGCATGCAAGTGGCAAGTTTTATCTACTCTCACCTGAGAGCCCTGGGTAGAAGCACAGCTCCAGATCTTCAAGTGATGTAAGGAAAATCTGGATCCCTTCCCTAGATGAAAAATTTATTGCAAACTAACTGAGGTTTTACCGTACTCACTGAATTTTTTTCAGGGCTTCTGCCTGCAGAATGGCTATCAGAGTATTAAGTCCCAAATTCGACAGATCCGGATATCAGTTCAGCAAGGTTTTCCGCTTCAGTATGTTTAAAGGTAAGGTTCAGAAGATTTTGTAGAGAAATATATGCAGGTCAATATGTGAAAAAAAACTGTACAATATGAGAACCCAATTCTCCTAGCCAGCTGGTTAGCTGCATGTTGTTCCTCCATATTCTCCTATGTTCAATGAAAAAAAAAAAAAAAAAACCAACTCAGACTCTCCATTTGGAGACAGTTTAGGTGCCTGAGTGTTTTGCATAGTACACTGCCAGTATGAAATTACCAGAGAGCTTGTGGGGCTCTAACCTTCCATTTTCATTAGCCAGTAAGGCACATGCTCCTGTATCAAATGCTGTAGTCTCGGTGGTGCTTAACAATTTCATACCATTGTTCATCACCAAACAAACAGAAGGGACCCAAATTACTGCTGAAGTGGATTAATTTCTACTGGTGCTGAACACCTACAACTCTTGCTGAATTCAGATGTGATGCTAAATACTCTTCACCCCAACAGTTGTGCCCAGTGAAACAGCAAATTTGGAAAACATTCAGGTGTGACAATTCTTTGCACCCATGAGCAGCTAACTCAGGCTTATTGTCTAAAGATTTTTCTTGCACCTTCCTACCAGGATTCTTTACTGGAAAGAGCAGATCTACACATGGGAACTGGAGGCTGACCAGTTACGTCAATGGGAGTTGCACATAAAAATGTAGTCAGAGTGGGGAGGACCAGACTAGAATACAGCTCTTGCTGGGCCAAATTGTAGCTATTTCAACTTTTATGTATGTTATTTGTCTCAGTAGAGATGTTTTAAGCAACTCCCCTATGTAAATAGCTATGACAGCCTCAGTGATTTGGCATATGTATCTGGCAGACTAGGGAGATTATATCTACAAACACAGTCTTCTTACACATGCTGTTTATCTAGGAAGACTTCTATGTTTTTAACACTTTTGTTATTCACTGGTACGTGATTCTTTTCAAAGTAATCAATAGAAAAAGAGACTCTGAAACATCTGAAAACCACAGTTCTAAGCGTACAAGTACTTCTGCCTTCTTTTTGGAGGGAGGAGTGGTTTGAAAGACTTCTGTAGATCTATTCGTTGCCCTGCCCCTATTTCATGGTTTTTACATGACCATTTAATCTGCTCTATAACAAAAATGAATATAATATGTACCACAACAACCACAGTAATATACAATACATGTGCTTGCTGCCTCAGAGATGGAGACAGAGTGCCCAAAGAAATGTAGTCACTAATATGCACTGTCTGAACTTTTGTACCATTCAAAATGCATTCAGGGAGAGGCACAATTTCCAGTAATATGCAGATAGATGTTTCTAGTATTAGGAACTCATTTTCTCCTCTTATTTTTGCTTTTAAGATGAAGCTATCTGAATTTTCACACAGTGAGAAAGAAGGGTGCAGTACGCATGAGGGTAACTGGCAGAGAGCTATGTGAAATGGTTTACTTTGTTCTGTCTAGCCTGGAAATGCAGCCCATCAGTTAATTGCTGTTACTTCTTGGTGAAGACCAGTGTCAGAAATTTGGTTACCATGCATATGTGATATTTAAACCTCTCATCCTGAATAATAAGGAACAAGATTTTTTCTCACACATGCTAATCTTATACTTGGATAACTCAGCTAAAGGAAGTAAATCCTCTGTTACACCGGTGTGGGAGGAAGATCCATCCTCTAGCTTTCTGATTTGATTTGTCATCACTAGCCACAGGTGAAATGTGTTTCAGTGAGTCCA
Organism: Antrostomus carolinensis; assembly: GCF_000700745.2. NCBI lineage: Eukaryota > Metazoa > Chordata > Aves > Caprimulgiformes > Caprimulgidae > Antrostomus > Antrostomus carolinensis. Next base: position 39,280 of record NW_010312894.1, read on the forward strand.
TTCTGGAGGAGTTACCATAGTGACGGCTGTAATGCAGTACCTATTTCCTTGCTAAAAACAAAAATGTGCCCTCAGCATCACAGATCTTTGTGGTGCTAGATGCTGAATTTTTAATGACGGGCAATAATGTCAGCTGAATCTATCTCTAATCTGGAATCTGTCACACATGGCCAACAAAAATAGTGCTTCATGTTCTACATACTGTTACTGAAATCAAAGGTTCTGCTAAATGTGAGGACTGATAGAATCTGACTTTCAATATGTGCAGATTTGTATAATTAAATGTGTATACTAATGTTCATAGGTACCAAAAAACGCTTTCTTTGGTCACCGATTTTTCTTTCCCTCTTCCTTGCGGCAAGACATTTAGTCAGATATATGCAGGTGCCATCACACTCTCACAGTGAAGTGGCTACAGTGCATCATCTGACTGTGTCAGTAGGATTTTTCATTGGTAAATATTTTCTTAGAGCATTAGCACTGTGTAATGCCTGAGGTATGGAAAATATCCCTGCTGTCTTCAAGTCAATGAATTCTGTATAATCATTTAATCATTTATGAGCAACACTTCTTATTAAGTACCAGTAAGTATCATGGGCTTTTTTTTAACTAACAGTTTTCATGAGTTAGAACACAAAAATGAGCCTTAACAAATTCACTAAAAGTACCATGCCTCAATTTAGTGTTCAGTGCACTTAACACCTAGGATTGTTCTGGCTAAGCTCATTCAGAGAAAAACTAGTCTTCACATTTCCAAGTCTCAAGTCAGCTTGTTTGTAATGTCCCGGTGTGGCATCACTTTGCTTTTTATGTTCTACAAGATCAATGTTAAAATGTGAGTTTCTGTCATCTCTCCTTGCTATCTGCTGAAGGTTCTCTACTGATTCTTCTGCCATCAATGGGGTGGCATAAGTATATGTATTTTGATTGCAGGAGCTGTTACTTAACCACATATGTTGTAGGTAGATAGTGCCTAGCACTTTGGTTAGTGCAGGAGCTTCATACAGAAGAACAGGGAAGGTGATGTAGTGAAATGCCAGTTCATACAGATTTAGTAGACTGAAAGTGGATTGCTTTTCTAAAAGACTATTTCTCAAATACATTTGAAGTTGGAATCTGTCCTGAGAAATTAGAAATCAAAAATAGTCCCAGCAATCTAATGTGAAACAACTTAGCATGAGGAGTAAACAAGGGTAAAGGACCACCCAGATGCCTGTCTGCATGCACAGATTCAGAAGAGAATGGGAAATCGTTGACTCACAAGTGAAACATTATCTGAAACACAGAGGGTGGCACTAAAGAAGTAGTATGGGCATGAGTATTCATAACATTATTCATAAGCAATAATCACTTATTTAACTTTTATCTAAATAATTTATGAGAATGTAGGCACTTCTTTTCTGGGAAGAGGTCAAAGACTCACTCCATCTCATAATGTCTGAAAATATATTTCCTACAATTCTTCAATAATTTCTATACAGGTACTGAAATTATTGGTCTGGATTTTCCAGGGCTCTGCAATTATCCTGGCTGTACTAGATTTCAAAAGCTTATTTCTGGTGGTGCTTGGATTTAATCAGTGTATGGTGCTTATGTCTAACATGAGGATAGCAAAAATTTAACATAGGGACTTCTACAATACTTCCCTGTTCTCCAACTAGTGTAGGAAGACGAGAGAAGGGCTGGAAGAAAGAAAGCATGACAGGGATGCCTACTTATTATGTCAGCTTTTTTCCTCCTGAGACCTAAGGAAACTTAGAAAAGCCTTTGAATTACTTTAACTCAGAAAATAGGACTGTGTAGACCTGTGCCAATATCAGGAAGAATATATGATTTTGCTCTGCACTGATAATCTGTATGTAAGGATATTACAGATGATAAATATAGAGAAAACAAATAGACATAAATTATATTTGCTCAAAATTCAATCAATAGTTAACAGTTACTTAACAATTAATGCATTTCATGTAAGGAGTTACAGCATTTGGAACTATAGGCATTAAATCACCTCTGTGTCATTTGAGAGACAAATCTACACCTCACCATCTGTCCTTATCAGACATCTATATTGCTTTCCCTAAACTATTAGCAAAGGATTGCAAATCTGTTTTTATTTCTGATCCACTTTGTCAAGTTGCCCTAAATGATGTCTCATAAAAACATTTCATAAGCTTACTTTACAGAATCTGACCGGATGTAAATGATACAGCAGAAGCAATTGGAAAAATAGCATAGCACCATGCAATGAGCAGGGGGCTTGTAATTTTGACCATTAATAGTTAAAAAATGCAAAATATTCTGTTTATGATTGTTTTATAACACCAGTTTTATAGCTGGGGTTTCTGGCCTTTCTCATATCATGCTGTATCAGTTGAATTATGCAATTAGTAAATTGATACAATCTGCACACTGTGGCTTTAAAAAATAACTGTACTGTGTTTTACTGCCTATTTCTCTTCAGAGTTCCTTATGACTGGACTGGCAGCTAAATATTTGGTACTGAATAATGCGGGCAGCTTAATTCCAACAATGACAATGTCCCAGCTGCGGACACATTTCCTTGGAAGAGTGGCTGATCCCTTGGAGGTAATATGGTTTACCCACACTTTGCCCTTTCTTCCCTTCTTATGACCATCATCCAACTGACATTTACACTCTTTCTTCCCACAGGTGGGAATAACGGTTGAAGGACTGCAGGAGATGTTTGCTAAAGGTTACTCTGCTGACGGGGACTGGGAGACTGACTATGACTTCAAGGAAATCCTGAAGACGGTAAATTCTCAGGGAAAATAAAATGTCTAAGGTATTGCTTCCCCAAATGTTATGAAGAATCAGACTTTCTTCATCTTCTCATGCAGCTCTCTGACTGGAAGGCATTATCCAGAGACAAACCTTTTGCATCGGGCTACTTGAAAATGTTTGGCCAAGAGTTGTTCTTTGGTGGACTCGACAAAAATGCCATCCAAAACTCATTGCAGGTATCATTTTGGAAACACCACCCAAGCATCAAAAGCTTTAAAATACTGTTTCTTAAACACATTCTCTCCCTTTTTTTTAACTTTTTAATTCAAGAGTGTTTTTGTCTTTAGTATTAATCAAGGCAAATAAGGTCAAGCTTTGATTAGAATTAACTATAATCATTGCTGGCAGACTTTCCCCTGAGGCAGAGTTAATGACACAGATCATGATATTCAAGTTCTGCTGATTTAGACAAGTTGAACTCTATAATTGCAGGCATGGTACGGACCTGATGAAAAAATCCCTTCAATAAGGAGAATAATCAGTAGCCTTCAAAGTGGTATAGGGAGGCAGTGGACCAAGGCTTTATTGTCCTCTGAGATCCGTCGTATCGTGCCCACCTGCACTGGGTTCCCAACAGAGACCAGCTTCTATTACTCTTCTATCACAAAAGTGTCAGGAAATGGTAATGTATTTCAAGACTTGAGCAATAAAAACATACTTGTCCAGATTGGGGGAGATTTTTAATGATTTTTTTGCTTTCTTTGTAATAGTTCAAGCACTGATTACACCTTCTCCAAAGTCTGATTTCAGACTGACTGAGTTACTAAATGCCAACATTAGGCTGCGATCCAAAATCAGTCTAAGGTAAATATTTAGTATAAAATGAAAGAATTATATTTCCCAGTGACAGAGGCCATGAAAATTCAACAGATGTTTGGTGTCTGAACATAATTTTACTCTCTTTCTATCTTTTCAGCATGGCTAAGCAAATGACCTTTGTAATGGGGATCAACACACACATGATCCAGGCAGGGCTAGAAGCACACACGAAAATGATTGCGCATGTACCTGTGAATGTTGTTGCCGCTGTCCATATGAAGGAAAAAAATATCAAAATTGAAATTCCACCATGTAAAGATGAGACTAATGTAATTGCTATAAGGTAAGACATAGCACTTATCTTTCTATGTAGAAATACAGAGTCTCTCCAAATAAAAGAGAACATTTGCTTAGGGATCTTGTCTTTGACTGACAGCTTGGGTAACTGGTGATGGTTGATATAGTTTATTTATTTTAAATGAAGTTATGTGTACCAAAGTTTCGCTTGAAAATATGTGTTACTTCCTGTGGTCTTCACCTGAAAATCCTCTTTAGGTTTGTTTCTCAGTTGTTGAGACCCGTAAGTTATTTGAAACACAAATAGCATAAAATTTCTATCTAAATACATATATTTGGACTGGAGACACTAGATAAGATATAAGCCAGGTGAATCTTATTAGTTATAGCAGATAACCCATATGTATTTGCATTTGATGCCTTGAAGCATAGAGGATTTGGTGTTTCTTGTGTTTTTACCTTGTTTCCCTGTGGCTGCCATTTGGTTTTCTTGCCTGTTAGGTCTACTTGATTTATTATCGGTGCATGCAATTACAATACACTCTGGAAAACTGTTGTAGCCAGATGCCAAACAAATGAAAACAGATGGAAATACAAGCACAAAGAGAGGGAGGAAACAGAAAGAGTATGTCCAAGGAATCAAAGCAGTAGACCAAAGCTTAGAAAATCTTCACAAACACACACATGAAAAAAACACTGGAAAAGACAAGCTGAAAATTCATCACAAAGGAAAAAGCATAACTGACAACAGAAATCAGCTATTATGCAATCTGCAGAAATGTTAACAAGTTTCTGCTCTAGGAATACAGCTGTAACAAAAGAGCTTGGTTGCTTGATCCAGCTGCAATTAGCGTTCATGGCTGCTGGCCCAGAGAAGCTCTGCAGGTCTCCTCAGCTGAGCCACCAGTTAGGCTAATCATTATTCTCCCTTTCCCTTCAATAGTCAAAGACGATCCTAGTAGACATTTGACACCACATCCTCCTCCCCAAGATGATTCCTCTACTCCATCAAATGTGATTGTAATCAGGTTCCCAATGCAGAGGAAGGAGGGTTTGGGCAGTTTGTAGGGTGTCAGTTAGCTGCATGTAAGCTGCTGGGACACCACAGCCCAAAAGTTTTGTTCAGTTTCTTGTGAACACCAGGACAGTCTACTCCCAAGGTCATGAGGGACAGCAGGCACCTATTTTCACTAGCTCCCACAGTTGTAGAGAATGAGGTGGATATTAATGAATTCAATAAGGATGCTGAACTGAAATGAGAATATTGGACACTCACACGGAGTTTAGAGCCTCAAGCAGAGCTACAAATATTATCAGAGGGATTGTCCCTGCAAAGTAAAATTTAAAAAAAAAAAAAAAATCGAATCAGACACAAAAAGGGTTAAATGCATTGTCAGAAAGCATAAAGCAAGTCAGTATCAGAGGCAAGGGATTACAGCAAAAGAGTCCATGAGTTCCCGCCCAAGCCCTGCTCTAGACCCTGCAGCATTATCATTTATAAAGTGAAGTAATCAATCAGAAATAGCTCTATAATACCAAGTATATGAGAATGCTAATACTCACTAGCTAACTTCTAGCACCATCAATTTTTCTCCAAAAAACATTCCGATTCACTGTTAGAAAACAAATTGTCAGTGGAAACCACACAGAGCAATGAAACAGCAATGAGTACAAGTGAAGGCAAAGCAATAACCAGAGAATGGTACATTGAACCACATCATTGAGGAGGTCAAATATCAAGCAAAGTAGAACCTTAAAGGTATGAAGAGAAACCAGGTGGCATGATAGAGAAAGGATATATATACATTCTATAGAATGAGTCAAAAATATTAGTTTAACATAGATGTTCTTTTTGCATAGATCCAGCAAAGAGCAAAGAACCTATTGAATTCAGTATTTTAAGAGATATTCTGACACCTTCCCTTGTTAGCTTTTAATTCCCCATATAAAGAAATAGTTCTTGAAAGCTATTGCTTTTTCATTTGTTTGTGGGCTCTGTTCGAAATGTTTTAGTATTGGGCACCCTGTCTTGATGGTCAGTGAGTTACTTTCTATAGTGCCATGTTATTAAGGCTGGTCAGGATGTGATACTATTTTTCCCTTCATCTCTCACACTCAGACGCAGGAAGCAAACCATCTTCAATAGCATTAAGTTCAGTTATATCCTACACACCATACAAGTTATAACCTGTCACAGCCATGGGATTTATGTAAAATTTCAAGATTAAAAGAGAAACTCAGGTGAACAATCACAGACTCTAAAGAAAAAAAAAAAATTACAACTTTGGTGATAAAGCGATTGCATTCATAAGACAAAACAGCATATTATAGACTCAACTTGTTTATAGCAAAAATCAGAGTAAAATAATTTATCATACCATGGAGAAAATATATACCATGTGTTTCAATTCAATCCTATCAAAGTTAAATTTAATTAAAAATAATAGTTATTTTTAAGGCTCTTTTAACATAATTATTCAGTATGCTACAGATGGCTACTTAAACATACTTCTAAACAAAATTTACAGGAAAAAGTAAAAATCAAATAAATTTCAGGAAAAACTAGAACCCTGTTATTAAAGTATAAATATAGAGAGCTGCCAGAGAATGCACTTTGCAAATATATCACATATTCATAATGACAGGCTATTGAAGTACATACATAATCTTGAATAAAGCTTCTATCATAGGGCTCTTTTGCTTGTTTTAACTGTAGGATAAGCAGAAATTGCTTCACATGGGCATCTTTATTTATAAGATAAATTACAAAATTACAACACTGTATACAATATGTATACAGCACATGTGACAGAAAATGCAGAATAGTCAGTGTACGCTGTGAGCTTGCAAGGCAGCAAGGTGTGTTTGGGGACAGAGAAGGGAAATGACGCTCCAAGTCTCTGTTGTTACAATACCTTTGCACCAAGATCAGAAGGGTGATGCATAGGAAAGGCAGAAATTTTCATTTTGCCACAGAGAAATGAGAGATAAGGATCTGGTTGGAGGATTGTCTCTTGCCTCTCATTTATTTAGATATGATGTCATACTGCACTTTAAAACCTGGGAAAATAGTTTTTCACTGATTTTCTCTGTTTTAAACAGACATTGAGCACTTCTGTCTCCGTGTTAGGGACGTATGTAAGGTCACACTTATTGAAACATCAGTGGGCCCAACACAGCTGAATTGCTTGTCCTGTACCCCTGCAGTGAATTTGGCTATAGCACAGCTTCTTCTCTCATCCAAAAAATACACTAATACATATTGGAAAATCTCCCTTTTATTTTTTCTCCCTTGTGTGGGATCAGAGAGAACAGATTCTTTCATACCATAGCTTTAGGCCTTCTTTGTGACTGTTTTTCTTGTTAAAGCACCAGAGCTGGTTCTTATAGCCTATTTTTACTGTACCGTGTGATTCTACAGACATTGACATGTGTCACCTGTGATGCAGCTACATTTGTCGGCTCTCTGTGCTCAACAGGGAGGAATCGATCCTCTACTTTCATTAGGTGGCAGGAGTAGACTATTGGCATAAAAAAACCCTAAAAAAAACCCCAAAACAAAAACAAAATGGAAAAGAAACCCCAGGGCTTTCTGCTTGGAGACCCAGCCTGCAGTTCAGTGGTCATTTGAATTATTGAATGGGATTAAAATAAAAGCCATTTCCCTTTGTGTCCCTTTACCCAGATGAGCCACCTGAAATGCAAGTTGATTTGTATTTTCTTTTATCCCCTCAGCTTGTTAGGGAGAATATTTTATTTCAGATTCCATTCTTCAAGGTTCTCCTATCACCCAGCATGGAGCGTTGCTGTCATGTCCTTATCTAAAAAAAAGAGAGAGATGGAAAAGAAAACAAAGCCCACAGGTGACACACGTTTTATTGAGGTGTTCCACATGAAGTGCAATTGTGTGCTTTTCAGTGCACACAGCACGGTAGGAGCCTTCAAGAGGAAAAGAGGGCTATCAGATGAATACAAATTCATCTTTCAAATAGGTTAGATTGGAATTGCTCAGGCTAGTACAGTATAGACCATATTAAAATGGGGACCATTTTGAAGACCATCTTTCACTGTCATAAAGGCCACCTCCAATGTCAGACCACAAAAGCTGCAGGGCAAGCAGATCAACTTCATATTTGAGAAGCAGCAGGTGGGAAATTTTAAGCTGGATGTTAGTCCTGATAAACAGCTAATAAGGTAGAGTCAGCACAATGTTAATAGCTGAGGGAAATAGGTTTTCATCTCTCAGAAGTGTTCAATATCCAAGATGTTTCTCTAACCCAAAACAAAACTCATAATTATCATAGCACTGTAGCAACTTCCATGAAGAACGTGGGGTATGGAGCCAGGGGGTCAGGATATTTAGCCATGAGAGTCTCAGTCTCATGCTGAACCTGGTATCACTCATCCTGGATCCTGACTTATACTCTTAGAGTCCACAACACTGGAAACAATGTACTGAGCACATTTATGTAAAGAGGCTCTAACCTTCCTACCCATCTCTCTGTGATATCTTGCCAAGCCATGGCCAAGCCATGAGTACCAGTGAATTTAGAGCAAGCCGGAGACACTTATTTATTTCAGATTTCTTTCTTTAATTCTGCTTTAACAAAACTTGTGCAGGAAACAGTACTCAGTAGCCACCAGTCCCCGGGTTGTTTTTTGAAGTTATGGCAGTAGTTTCCCAAATATAATGTCAAAGGAAATGAGAACTAAGTTTAGCAGTGAACACACAGAAGATGCATTTAAAAATTTAAAAGTCCAGAAGATCAAAATATGAGACTCAAAAATTTAATAATGTAATCCACAGCCAGGCTTCTAGGTGGGCTGTTCTTCAAGGTGTTAGGCATACAGAGGTCCCATCAAATGCAGTGCTTTTAACATGTACACATGATTCTAAAAGCCTAACTGAGCTATCTGCCTCTGAGATTGGTCCATGTCTTTATTCACTCTTAGCAGTTCTTGAAAATGCAACTATCAGGAAAGATGCTGTAAATACTTATAAAGCAATTTGCAAGGTATGATACTTGTTGCTGAGTACGTGCTACAAGGCATTATTCAGGTCTTTCCCTCAGCAGTGATTTATTGATACAGATTTCCTCTAATGTTTATTCTGCAGGTCTAAGACATTTGCTGTTACACGAAATATTGGGGATTTGGCTGCTAGTAAGATGACTCCAGTTCTTCTGCCTGAAGCAGTGCCTGACATAATGAAGATGTCCTTCGATTCAGATTCTGCATCAGGCGAGACTGATACCATTAGGGTAAATGATGTAGTGTCGCACTCTTTTTTGGGGGAGGGGGTTTTAATCAGTGGGAAACCATATCTTTTCTCCATAGGAAAATGTACATTTCGTCTCTGACCAATGCTGCTTCATTCAAAATAAGTCAGGTTCAATCTAATAACACAAATAGCCCTACGGTAACATTATTTTAAAATCTGGAGTGTAATACATCAGACTTGCAACAGTTTTTCAAAAGCAAAAGCATTTTCTTTGGTAATTAATTTTACACTGCCATCTACAGGACAGGCCCACAATCTTTAAAATACTTTGCAACCATTACACAAGCATAATATTCCTGGGCCAGCCACAAAAGTTCCACGAAATACTTAATTGCTCCACTTTTAGAGCCAAATCTAATGCTCATAAGCATCCTGATTCAAGGACGGAGGGCAGTCAAATGACTTCCTGAGCTACAGTTTTCTGTAAAAGCCAGTACAGTCTTTCCATGATGGGCAGCCTGAAGACAATTCTTTCAGTGAAAGACTGACAGAGGTGAGAAATACACTGTCCTGTTTTGGTTTCATTGTTGTCCTGCAACTCTGAAGGGTTTTCAGATAAAATAAGAGGCAAGCAGAAGATGAGTACAGTACTTTCTTATGGAGAAGTCAGTAGGCAAGCCTACTGTCAGTGAGAGCAGTTTCCAATACCCAGGAACAAGCAAAGTTCTTCTGCTTTGTGCCTTTGTGCTGCCCTTCCTGAAAACTCAGCACTCCACATTATTCTTAAATGAACAGCAACTGAAAAATGGCACTAACTGGAACATTTCCCATTATCGCTAGAATTTCCTTTGGAAAGAAAATACTAGCATTAAAATTCCAGTTTTTCAGTGGAGTTCATACAAGTTTGGGATCTTGTAAGAGATGAAAAACTGAGTAAAAAAATAATTGCAAATCTATATTGCATGTGAAATGTAAGCTTATGATTATGTGTCTTTAGCTATTTGCTTAATTGTTCCAGGAAATCATGGTTTTCATTTCATGGATTTGATTCTAATTTTAATTAATTTTAAAGTGTTATTTTGCAAGCATTGATTAGTACATGTAAATTACATAGTTTTGAGTGGAAATTTCTAACATCTGATATGCTTTGACCATCTAGTTGATATAATCTCACATTCATGTCAGATCTCAACTGGGACAGAATTTTTGTTAATGTAGATGAAGGTTCTGTTGTTTGACTCAATAGTATATTGAAGGAAAGAATTCCAGTCAGTCTAGAGGACACTCAGATTGTTCAAGAACCTGTTAACACTCTCTAATACTCCAGGAAAATAAAATTAAATATTTAGAATTAATTTGTGATATAGTTTTCCATTCTTATAGCCTGAAACTGTTTTACACTAGATAATCAAATCAAGCCATTCAGTTAATTTTGTCCAATTGAAAACCAAGTTGTCTTATGTCACAGCCTTGCTATTTAAAATAAACTGGTTAATTTCTCCTGCAGGCTACATGTAACTATTACCAAAATAGGACTCATAACATGCAAGTATTCCTCTTACTATTTACATTAAGTTGACGTGTATTTTCCTAATAGGACAGACAGCTTGCAGAAGATGTTTCATCAGGAAATTCCTTTTCCTTTGGACAGTCTTCTTCCCAAAAAGAGCCATTTGTTCAGTCCACGTGCTCCAATGCAAGTACATTTGGGTTTCAAGTGTGCATTGAGAGGAAAAGCGTACATGCAGCATTTATCAAAAATGTGCCTCTTTATTACCTAGTTGGAGAGCATGCCATTAGAATGAGCCTCAAGCCAGGTAAATACAACTGTGCACGAAAAAGAAATTAATGACAGGGTGGGTGGGTAAGGGTGTGTGTATGCACACATACATACATAACTGTTTATGTACATATATATCTTTTGTATCTTAAGTACCACTAAAACTCCCATTAGACCTACTAGCCCTGCCAGTATTGGCAACAGACTATGTTTGTAGCAGGAATCCAGCAGTTTCTCCCCCTCTCATCTGAGTAGCGATTTCCCAGCTCTCCCAGCGATGCCGCTCAGCATGGCCAGCACCAAGCAGAGCTGATCTGTGCCTGCAGAGCGTGTCTGATGCATCCTGAATCATTGGATTTGGGATGCAAGCACAGAGCAATTGGACATGGGCAACAGATCTGATGCGGTGTCCTGTAGCTACACTCTAAAAACCCAGACTCTTAAAGGGAATTATGGATTAACCCCGCCAGGATCTAGTCCTTAATGTCTTAATCCATGATCATAAGAAGTAAAAGCACAGCAGGCCACTGAATCTAGGTCTCTTAAGTATCAAAGTAATGGCCTAACCATTGGGCCATTCTTTATAATTCAAGAGTTGAGCCTCAATTCCTCTCTGATGCGTAATTCGCTATCCTATAGTGTTATCTAGTTAAGCAATCCAATTCACTTGGCTTAAATCTGCTGATCATTCTGTTCTGACTTGAAAAGAATCCAGTATCATGCTAATATTTTCAAATTTGGTTATTGCCAGTATGTGCTTTAGCTATTACAGAAATTTTTTTAACAAAGTTGCTCAATACCAAAAATAATGCGTGAACATTTATATTTTCATTTGGGGAATAATGGTTAAGTAAAGTATAGCAAAAAATGGCTTATTCTATTATTCAGTTGCTAATACTAACAATAATACTAATTGTCCTGCAATTGCAGTTTACACAGAGGCACCTATTGAAAAAATACAAGTCACAATTCAAGCAGGAGACCAGGCTCCTACAAAAATGGTACGTTTGGTAACATTTGAAGATCCAGACGCACAAGTATCTTCCAGAAAAGAAGTAATTAAAAGAGTGAAGAAAATTCTTGAGGATACTGATTATCAGGTACTGCTGTAAAAATCCACTTATAGATTTGTGGGAGACATTACACAAAGCTTAGTTATTTATATTTTTTTTTACTAAGTAGCCACGTTTGTTTAGACAGTATATACAAATTGGAAAATAAAGACAGGGTTTGGGGTACACAGGTCTTTTTTTTTTTTTTTTTTTTTTTTTTTTTTTTTTATGCATTCATCTCTTCTGCAGGTGAAGGACATTAGAAAAAGCAGGTTGGTTTTTTAGGTTTTTCTGAAAAATCTCTTGTAAGACACAAAATAGCTGTTGTGTGCCGAAAAGGTGGTCTGTGCTTTCCAGCTACAGCAGCTGTAGCAGAAGTATGACACATACCTACACAATTTGCCCTGAGATAGTCACAGCTACAGCACTGTCATTACCAACATTAGTTACATGTAATTGTACGCTCAACAGTTTCTACACATGTTCATTATCACAAAAGGTTTTGGGGTATCATTCTACTTATGTGTGGCTTTAGCACATTATTGTGAATTTGTCTTATACTATCAGGCATATGTTTTGTCTTCTAAGGCAGCAGAGAGATTCATAGCTCTCTGTATCTGATTTTACTTACAGCCTTCTGCAGGAACACAGAAAAATAATTTTGTTTTTCCAATGGTACCATTGAATAGGGGACAAGAAAATCCAGAGCCTCATCATCCAGTTCCAGCAGCACCAGTGGAAGTGTCGAGAGTACAACGAGCAGCCCCTCCAGCAGCGACTCTGACAACAGAGCATCACAGGGAGGCACCCAGATAAATCTGAAAACAAGACAGTCCAAAGCCAAAGGAAAGAAATTCTATCCCTTTGGGGACAGCGGTGGCAGCAGCAGCAGCAGTGGCAGTAGCAGCAGCAGTAGTAGTAGTAGTAGTAGTAGCAAAAGTAGTAGTAGTAGTAGCAAAAGCAGTAGTAATAGTAGCAAAAGCAGTAGTAGTAACAGCAGCAGTAGCAGCAAAAGGAGTAGCAGTAGTAGCAGCAGCAAGGGCAGCAGTAGCAGTAGCAAGGACAGCAATAGTAGTAGCAGTAGTAGCAGCAAAAGCAGGAGTAGCAGCAGCAAGAGCAGCAGCAGCGGCAAGAGCAGCAGCAGAAGCAGGAGTAGCAGCAACAAAGGCAGCAGCAGTAGCAGCATAGGTAGCAGCAACAGCAGCAGTAGCAAAGCATCTGGTGTGAAGCATAAGGCTAAGAAGCAGTCCAAGACCACATCAATTCCACATGCCAGCGCTGCTGAAGGAGACAGAAGAGTCCGTGAGCAGAAGCATAAAACACAGAAGAGCAGCAGTAGCAGCAGAAGCACCAGCAGTGGCACCAGCAGCAGCAGAGAAAGCATTGGTGTTTCCCATCACCGCAGCAAATATGACAGACAAGCTGAGCCAAAACATGGCAAGTCCCAAACTAACAGTGACAGTAGTCGCGACATTTCTACAGCACGGGTAAAATTTTCTAATGCTTTGACTTCTGCTAGGAGGTGATCCTTACTGAGCTGTAGGTAATAACTTCCTTTTGAATCTTGCAGGAATATCACCTTCCAAAAGTATATCGGCTCCATTTCAGATCTGCTCATGTCCATCGGGTAGGTCCCTAATTCAAGTGCACGTTCCCACGATGGCTACAGTTGATATGATCAGGCATATTACTAAAGGGCTTTGTTTGGTTCATTTCACTTGAGCATTCCATACTGTCCAATATCAACATTGACAATGGCCAAAATAAGCATATTTATTACTAAAATGCTGACTGTTACACTACACCCTTCTGTTGTTGCAGCACTTGCAATCTTCAAATTTTGGTCAGGACACATTTGGGCTAGATGTTGTACAATGCAGCCAAAGCTAAGCTAGCAAAGACCATGAGGAAATTATAAAACAGCAGGATCTTCAAATAGAAATAGCTGTGTCCACAGTTTTTAGGAAATCGTAGTAAAATCAAAATGTATGTGGACTGTATCAGAAACCAAGCATTATGGCACAGCAGTATTTTAAGTATATATTAGAAGGATGATAATGTAGTGGCTTTTGTAGGTGTTACCTGTAAAGTTATTATGTATCCTGTTTATGAAAGAGAAAGATTTACAGTGCTTTTAATTAAATTGTAATCTCTTTCTATTTCTAAAATATATCAATATATTTGACCACTTATTAAGTGTTAGTTTTTATTTTCCCTAATACTGGACCTGGACATTATGATGTTGCCATTGGCAATCACTATGTGTACAGCCTTCCTATCAGCAGAGAGATCCAGGTGTATCTGAGGCACATTCCTACCCAACATGTTTCATGTCTGCATAGGATAATAAAAATAACACTCTAGATATGTCTAAGTCTGTTACCTCTAGACGGAGGCAGGTAGCTCTGATTTTTATGTCTACCTGCATAAAAAGCCTCTGGTTTCTAACCTATTTTCACTTCATAGCATCCAGATTGGAAGATATCAAGCAGCTCATCATCATCTTCCTCTCAGTCAGGAAGCAGCCACAGCAACAGCAGCATCAGCAGCAGTGGCCATGGCACCAGCAGCAGGAGCAGTCGCCCAAGTAGCAGCAGCAGCAGGAGCAGTCGCCCAAGTAGCAGCAGCAGCAGTAGCAGCAGCCATCACCACCAAGAAGCCACTGGCCACGGCTCAAGGAGGAGCCATGTGAGCAGAGGAGTCAGAGTTCACCACAGCCATGGCTCCAGCCTGACGCGCGAGGTACTACCATCCATGCAGTACAAACAAGCAGGAACTGCAGATGTGGTGGCACTCTGACCAGCTGAGGAGGTTAGATTCAGGAGGTGCACTGCAAGTGAAGTTTGCAAATGGAAAGTCAAAGTTTGTTGAGATATTTTCACCCCATGAAAATATTTTTTCTAAATTCCCTTGGCTTTAAGGATTTCTTTGATGGTTTAGGGGATATATTTTCCTTCATTTCTAAAGGTGTTTGCAGTACATGACAGCCTGGATTGGGAAATTATAAAAATTGAAGGGAATGGTGTTGTAAGTTAAAGGGGAAATAATTTTCTTTTTCCTGTGAAAGCCCAAAATGCAAAATAAATTGCATTAAGGTAAAAATGAGGAGGAAATAAATGGGTTTTATTTAAGGATTTTTTTTTTTTTTAATTTAAGTCCGCCTAATCATTTTTAAATGTAGACCTGAGGTCATGAGTGCCTTCAGAGCATAACTAAAATCAGACTCTCCATGGTCATTACTGATTAGTTAATGTAAAGTCCCATTAAGCACAGATCTTCTTTATCTTTATTACACACTTAGTAATCTTTATTACACACTTAATATTCTATAATTGTACTAAGTAGAGGTATCTACATAACAATAGAACAAACAGCTCTGCAAATGAAGGCAATGTCTATGGGAACTCTGCTACTAAAAAGGATTTCAAAATAATCAATTGATTTGAAGGAGCTGTAGTATAGCAAAATATGTTGTAAGTGTGTAACTGCTATAGAAGACATTGAGTACATATTGTAGGCAGCTATTTGACATATTAAAATAATGCACAAAATCTTACTAAGTGCATAAAGATAGTTTGGAAGAGTCTTGGATCCACATCAAAACAATCACAGCTTTGAAAATACCTGGTGGTAATGAAACAACCAAGATTGCAACCAAATTTATTCTTCAGTATTGCAGATATAGAAATGCATACCACAAACTAAACTGATGAAGGACAAGAGCTGCTTCCTGCTATAAATGCACATAGACTGGACTGTCGGTTCTCCAGAGAATACACAGAAATACTTAAGCACAGATGGTTGGGGGTTGTTTTTCAGCGCAACTTCCTGGGAGATGTAATTCCACCTGGCATTACGATTGTGGCACAGGCAGTAAGGAGTGACAACAGAAATCAAGGTTATCAAGCTACAACATATGTTCATTCTGATGCTGCCAAAGTTGATGTGCAACTAGTTGTGGTTCAGCTGGCTGAAACCAATTGGAAAGCATGTGCTGATGCTGTAATACTGCCTCTGAAAGCACAGGTAAGCACACAAGCAGCTTTGCCCAGAGAGACATCTAAAAAGCCCGGAGTTCTTTAAATAAGCACAGGGTGTCTGCTGATTAGGAGAACCAAACAAGAAAATCATACATATTTTGAAATGTTTCACAAAGTTTGTGAAATTTCAGAAAACGTTCCTATCTTTCACCATTCTTTTCAATTAAAAATAAAAAATAATTTAAAAAATCAGACATTTCAATATATATTTTTTGCCAGATTTTGACTTTCAAGACATATCAAAACATGGCTGGTAGAAGTATAAAAAATGTTTGAAAAATTGACTGCCTCAATACTGTCTATTTATTATTTGCTCTACTATGAGTTTGCTTGTCTGGAAATCTGGTTATTTTTCTCTATATAATTCATTTCAGAAAGCTCAGCTCAAATGCATTTGAAATATTTTATTTCTTAGGATTTACATGAAAAGATGGAAAAAGTAAAGTTGGGTAATGGGATGATGCCTGAGACAGCAAACAAATGAAGTTACAGGTCTTTTCTTTTTTCACATCTCCCTGTGCTGCGCTTCCCATGTGTCTTTTAATGCAATAGGTCTTTGTGTAACAATTTACAAAGCTCTGCTTTTCACAGCTGCAATTAACAAATTCATCATGATACTGCAGTACTGGAAAAAGTGGGTTGGGATTCAACCCAAAAGGTGTTGGGAAGGCCAATACAAATTATAGTGCAGTTGTCTTCTAGGAAAAAATACATATTGATTTTGAAGTTACTAAGTCAAAGGAAGTCTCAGGAAATTATGACAAAACTGATGTTTTAGGGGTTACTTTGAGACAGGAACATGTACATGTAGTTCTCCACAACCTAGCAAACTTTCTTTCCACTATACCTCAGATTTTTCCAGATGTAACAAAAATTTCTCTGTCAGCCTGTTTAGAGGAAAAGAAAGACTTGGAAACATTAAGGATCAATGTAAAGTTTCAGGAAAGAAGACAAACTTAGATTTTTAAATGGTCAAGGGTGCTTCTGTGATTCTTTTATGAAATTTGGGTGACTGTTTACCTGTTTGTAAAGGCCAGACTGAGATGGGGCAAGGAGTGCCGGGACTACAGGATAGCAGCCACAGCTACCACAGGCCAGCTGGCGAGGAAGCCGGCTGTGCAGCTGAAGGTGCAATGGGGAAACCTTCCAGCCTGGATAAAAAAGACAAGCACAGCGTATGTAATTTGCTCTTTCCTAAACTGATATTTTGCCTTTCTTACCCCATTTGACTTTATAAAAACACTGAAAGAATTAGATTAAATTTTTCAACTCAAACATTTTTGAGGGTTTTTTGGATGGAAAACACAAGTTCAATAGCACAAAAGGATTTTGTGAATGTGTCCTACTTTCTCAGCATGTTTCATATTAAAAGATATGCCCCAAATATTTAAAAACTTGACATGCTTAATTTCCTATTTTATATTAAATGATTTGATATTTCAGTTCAAAATGCCTTTTTGTTTTGAAATGTTCTTCTATTCAGTCTCCAAAAATACCCAGTTAAAATGAGCAAAATAAAACCAATGTGTTTCCTCTGATAAAATCAACCATTTAATTTGACTCAAAGTATTATTTCTTTGACTTTTCAATTCTTCCTGATTTTTCAGAACTGCCAGTAATCCTCATCTTTCCATGTCTAACTTTTGCTCATGCGCCTGAGTTTGTCACATCTTGTTTATCCCTAGGTTCATGCAATACGTTCCTGGTGCAGCACTCGTGTTGGGCTTCTCAGAGGCACATCAGAGAAATCCATCTCATGAATTTATAGTAAGGGTAGCTGCAACATCTCCACGAACAATTGATGCAGTAATTAAAGCTCCTGGGGTAAGTGACAGTTTTCATTTTCCTTTTCTTTACCTTGAATGGATTTTCAACTACTAACATTTTTATATTTAATGTAAAGAAAAAAACCCAAAACATTCCGTTTTAGAGGAGCTGCTATATACCTGACTATGTTGCATGGGTCTTGAAATACATACAAGAGTATTCTTGATTTTATGCTGCTTTGGTGCAATATAGCAAAAAATTGAAAATCAAACTCTGTAGTCAGATACCTCATTTCCATGCTGAGAAAAGCAGTTAGGTCCAAATTGTCTCAAGTATTACTGCTCTACACTCACACCTTTATTCATTTTACCCAGTATTGCACTAGTTGTGTGAGGTGTAAAGGGTTCTGAAAGCAGATAATAGAGGCCTTGAGAACATCATGCACTTTGTTGCAACCATGTACAGCATCAATCTTTATTGGGACTCAAGTCCCACATCTGCAGTAACCATGCTCGATGGGACAGGTCTGAGCAAGTTATGACAGCCACAAATACAACTCTGCCTTAACCAAACTGGAGCGGTTAGTTACACTCTCAGAGCAGCTTGCACAGGCTGGATTTGCAGAATCCCACTGATTAATTGGTCTTTGTCCACAAAATCCCTATGGACTGCTTTGAAAATTTTCCCCTATGGATCTCTGGCAAATTAATAACAACTAGCTATTCATACACAGAGAAATCAGTGTGTCTTTAACCTTCCATGGTGCTTCAGTACTGCAGGATCTTTAATATATGATAATGAAGAAATAGGCACACTAGGCACTAATTTGATTCTCTTGGTAAATGTAATTTGTAGCTACAGTGAGGGAGCTTACTCCAGTGCTCATCATGCCAGTTTTCACCCCGTAATGGATGCTGTTCACTTTTCCAGCTATATTCATCAACTTAGTTACTTAAGTTGTTATCTTATTTTTTAAGAAGTCACTTAATTATCACTTGAACTTCATCTATGTTGGTTACTTTCCAATGTCCTTAACAATTTCTCAAGAAGTTAAGAAGTGTGACTAGAAGAGAAAAAAATTATATCTCACAAAAGTTTAAAGTTTGGGTGCATCCTGGAGAGATTAACTCAACTGCAATTGTATAAATGCATCTTCAATATTCTTTTTTTTTCAATATAAGTCTCTTTTTTTGTTTGCAGTCATATCTTGAGTAATATGTTTCAATTTATCTTAATGTATTTTCACTTCTGCTTTTTCAGGTAACACTTTACTGTCAGGCACTCCGGATGCCATTCACTCTGCCCTTAGGCCCATCTCCAACTTATGAGACTCGAGATATCACTGCCTGGAATTTATTACCTGAAATAGTTTCGCAAATAGCACAAGAAGATCAATGTAAATACTACTTATATGGTTGTCTCATGAATAAGCAATATTTGTAGATCTGTTCTCTGCCATGACTGGGCCTTGCCTTTCCTTGTAGTGGTCGTATAGGGAAGCATGGCATCTCTAACCCCACTTTCTAAACAGCTCATTCCTTCCCTTAGAAGAATGTTTGTTGACAAGTGAATGAAGAGACTTCAAACTAATGTAAATATTCAGAGTTCAGGAATCACTCCTCTGCAAGTCCTAGAGGCTGTCTTTTTGCCACTTCTAAGAAGGTGCCATCTCTGCATTGAGAAGCATTGGATGATGGGTACAAGACAGATTGTGTATTTTCTGCGCTGTTTATTCTCTTGAAAAAGCAGTCATGAGTCTTAGCTGGCTGGTGCCTAGCACTTCTGTGGGAAATGTGAACTACTTTTTATCATGGTTACTATCTTTAGTTTCTCAATAATTTTGTACATTTTAGTCCCTGTTAGCTTGAGTTTTGTGTTTAGCATGTAATCGAAACCAACACTAGTATAGTCTATATCTGGTAGCTATTCCGTAGTGACATCCTGTCATTACAGACTCTGGCAGCATTGAAAGCTTCTGCCAAGGAGATGTTGAAGTTTCTTTCCTGTTTGCTGGCTAGTTCAGTCTCACAGAGGTGTCCTTCAATACTTCACAGCAGCATAGATGCCATTGTCACATCTGCCACTTCTTTTCTGGTTTTGTTTTGCAGCCACATGTGAAGTCAGCGAGGGAGATTTCAAAACATTCGATCACGTGAGCCGTACATATTCTTTCAATAAAAGCTGCAACCTGATAGTGGCCCAGGATTGTACTGAACACCCAAAATTCATCATTACTACAAGAAAGGTTGATCCTCAGTCTTTCTCAAGAGAGGTTCACATAAATACAACCTCAGTGTAAGTGTGGTTTATCCTGAGGGCTCAGGAATTAGGTATAAAGTTTCAGGGAGTTAGTCTGGGGATGGGAGAAGTCTAGCTCCTAGGTGAAACTGGTTTGCAATCAGATATTTGGGGAAAGATGGGATTTCCATGAGGAATCCTCATCTGAGACTCTTTTTGGTTTAGTTGCTCTTGTCTTCAATTTCACAGCCACTATTATCTGATAGTCTCTTCATTAAGTCCACATGCTGTCTTTTCTTTAAAGGTTGAATGTCAAAACCCAATGTCCCAATAAATTTTGCATTTTGGAAAGAAAGCAGCTCATTCATTCATTCAAAATTCAGATGTTCAAACTGCTTCTTTACTAGCTTTGGTCACAAATTTCTCTACCTTTCACATTTTTAATTAAACACTAGTTTCTTCTTTTTTTCTGTTTCTGAAGGAACATCACAATCTGTCCTGCCACAAATTCATCTCTCCTTGTGGCATACAATGAAGAACCAGTTTTATCACACACTGGAGTTTCTGAGTATGAAAAAGGTAAGCTGTGATACCCACTTTTCAAGGGCTGACCTGGAAACTAAATATCTTCAATGTGTTGTTATAAATTCCACAGAAAAATCTCAATGTGAAAAAACCCACAAGTGGGATTAATTCAAAGAAAAAATAGAGCATTTACTTTCTTAAGATTTATATTGACTTACATTCCTGTTTTCTACAGTATATACATTCTTACTTTCTCCCAGCATAGTTGACAGGTAAATAAAGCTCTTTCTTATATATATGGTATGTCCAGGTTGGTGATTGTTTAGAAAAAAAGTGTTTGTTATAGTCACAGTTAGATGCTTTGGTTCAGATATTTAGCTGGAGCACCACAAATGTCATTATCATTTTGAGGCTTAGCAGACTGGATACAAGAGTCAGTTCCAACTACAGGGAACAGCAGTAGAATATTTTTACAAATAAAGAGATAATTTCTTCTACTTTTGCTTTCTCTTTCCACAAAAAAAAAAAATAAATAAAAAAAAATCCAGCAGTAGTGCAATAGCAGCAAAATTATCATTGTGAAGGAAAATGCATTATGGTATATTTTGTGCTACTCAGTTTGTCCATTAATTTGAAGTTAAGCAGATCATCTTATGATTCACTATCTTTTTACAGACAATGTTAAAGTTTATAAAAATGGAACAACAGTTATTGTGGAAGCTCCAGCACATGGACTGAAGAATGTGACTTTTGATGGTGTGATCCTTAAGGTATTTGGCTTACTTTCAAGATTAGTAGAATCATAGAATCCCTGGTTGGAAAAGACCTTTGAGATCATCGAGTCCAACTGTACCTGTCCACTACTAAACCATATCTCCGAGCACCCCATCTAGCTGTCTTTTTGGACACCTCCAGGGATGGTGACTCAAGCACTTCTCTAGGCAGCACATTTCATTGCTTGATAACCCTTTCAGTGAAGTACTTCCTGACATCCAAGCTATACCTCCCCTGGTGTAACTTAAGGCCATTTCCTCTTGTTCTATCACTAGTTACCTGGGAGAAAATGTACATACCTGCCTTGCTACTACTTCCTTTCAGGTAGTTGTAGACAGCAATTAGGTCTCCCCTCAGCCTTCTCTTCTGCAGACTAAACAACCCCAGTTCCCTCAGCCACTCTTCATAAGACTTGTTCTCCGGCCCCTTCACCAGCTTTCTTGCCCTTCTCTGGACACGCTCCAGTGCCTCAACGTCCTTCTTGTAGTGAGGGGCCCAAGACTGGACACAGTATTCAAGGTGCAGCCTCACCAAGGCTGAGTACAGGGGAAGGATGACTTCTCTGGTCCTGCTGGCCATGCTGTTTCTGGTACAAGCCAGGATGCCGTTGGCTACTTTCTTTCTGTTTAGTATCTTGGCAATGTAACAGCCCAACACTTCAGTATTCACTACAGAGATGTGCTATTTTATAGCTTACTGTTGCTTCATGGATGAGAGGAAAGACCTGTGGAGTTTGTGGAAATAATGACAGAGAAAAGCACAATGAACTCCTAATGCCAAATCATAAGCTGGCACACAGCTGTTCTGCTTTTGTTCATTCATGGATTTTGCTAGAAGAAACTTGCTCTGGTGGTGAGTAGATCTGAAAACAATTTATGCTTTGGGAGAATACAATTTCACTTTTCCTCTTCCAATAGCTAGCAATTCTTTTTATTTTTTTTTTTTTTAAGCAGGAGATATCTTTTACTTAGAAAAGACAATAGCAATATATATCCATTTTAAATTAATTAACCACTGACTGTTTAAAACACTGTGAATCTAGAGAATATATACTACAGCAAAAGTCTTTATTTCATGTGTAGTTCAGTGTTAAATAATTGATTCTGCTATAATTTCTTACACTGAGTAGCTTTTTTCTTGGAGAGGCAAAATCAGGCCTAATCTTGCTCCTACTGAAGTAAGTATGATTTTTACCACTAAATCAAAGCATTTTCAGCTGTTGTCTGCAGACTTAATTTAATCAAACAAGTGGCAGGCTGTGAATGCAGTGTCAGATCTTAAGTTTATGTAAATTTTCAGAATGCACAAAATTTCATTTTTGTTCTGCACCATCTGAGGATGCAATCTCAGGGAAATATTTAGAAATACCCCTAAAGTAAAAGAGCTTCCAGCTCACATGTATCTGGAAAAAGAATTATGGTCTCCCATAACATCAATACAGTTTTGTTCTGTAGGTTTCCATTTACCTTAGACCTGAGATAACTTTATTGAAGTTAATGGTTGTTTTCTCCTTGACTTCAGTGGCAGCAGAATTGTACTTATCTGCGTGTCAGGAAACGGAGTCATAGCCGGGATCCTGTTAACTTACATTATACCTTTCTAGTGAGATAATTGCAGCATTATAAAAATAATCCAATACAAAAATTATCCTTGATGTTATTATATAAAAGCTGCCTCTTTTTTTATCCATTCAGTACAGTTGACATTTTTCCTAATGCAATGAAGTAGCCATTGTGCTTACAGTATCTATTCTTAATAGCTTTTAGACATGAGAGGTTATTTTCTGTGTATTATGTAGTTCTAAAAAACTGGGTATACATGATCCCATTTGGGTTATATTGTGCAATTAGATTTTTAAAATAGCTCCCCTTTTAGACTCTTTCCTCTATCCCCCAACTTATTATCATCCTATCTCAATAACCTCACTACTGTGAAAATGGTTTGTCAGGCACCTGTGTTTTAATAAAAGCTGAAGAGAAAATACGGACCTTTATTATTGCAAGGATCGATTGGGATTTATTGCTACAATTTTAACTACCTTTCCTTTCCCTCTTAGGGTGCAAACTGCAGCGCAGTTATGTGAAGCTGAATCGAAATCCTACTATTGATGGAGAGGAATCTACGTGCTACTCTGTTGACCCAGTACTGAAATGTATGAAAGACTGTACTCCAATCGAAAAAACCTCAGTTAAGGTTGGCTTCCACTGTTTCCCAAAAGGTATGATATTTTTCTCTCTCTGTGTCATGTACTGTAGGAGCTCTGTCAGAGCACTCAAAAGAACAAAACACAGCACAGCCAGGCACAGACCTGTATTGCTCCAGCTCCTCTCTGAGCTGATG
Source organism: Antrostomus carolinensis (assembly GCF_000700745.2). Lineage (NCBI taxonomy): Eukaryota > Metazoa > Chordata > Aves > Caprimulgiformes > Caprimulgidae > Antrostomus > Antrostomus carolinensis. Next base: position 62,875 of record NW_010312894.1, read on the forward strand.
GTTTTAATCCCATTAGTATTTGTTATAACCACTGACAGTACTGGCCAGCTAAAAGCTAGTTCAGATGATGGCAGGTAGCATCATTGGAGAAAAACATTTGAGGTGGTAAAAGGGGCAGCAGTGATCAATAAAAATTTTTTCACGTTTTCAGGATCTTCATAAAGTTGAGATAAGCAACACTGAGTCATTTTATGGACATTACAGCCTGCAATTTTGTGTAGACCAGGGCAAGGAAGGCAATTGAAAGTCAGTCAAGTAGTGTGACATGACTGCTGTGATTAGTCTGCCATGCTATGCCACTGTGCAATACATCAGCAAAAAAATACATTGGTGAAGTGTTCTCTAGATTGTTCAAAAAAAATGGCTCAATTTTGAAGGTATTTTATACACACATACTCATGCCCCAGATTTTTAAAAATACCAGTCTTTTTTCTCCTTTCACTTGTACCAATTTGTCAGGGATGTGATGCATTGTCTAACACAGGTTCACACTGAAGTTATATAAGCGTGAGAGGAGAATCTAACATGGAACCTACAGATATTTCTGGTGCATTTTTTAATTCTTTTAAAGAATTCTTAAAGAAAAAAGATTTCTAAATCTTTTAATTAATTACACGGCACATATATATACACATAGGTTAGAGGGAAACCTACCATTAGGGAGTATCTATCAAAGTGGTCTGTGTTAGTCATTGTTTGCCAAATCCATTCTTAGCTGGAATAATCCAGTGTAGTTTCACTGAAGCCGGTGGACCCCTGCGTGGAGTAATACCGGAGAGGAATAGAGTATTTTATGTCTGATTTTAAAAAACATCTGTGTAGAACTTTGCACTTTGCTCATGTTATTAATAACTGCAATGTGCTGAATCAACCCATAAAAGCAATGACTATCTTTCTGTAATAGTCAACCATCTACAACAGCCTATTCAACAAGTAGCACAGAGAGAGTGCTAATAGTTTTCTGATGACTCCCTGAGATGTGAATAGATGCATTATTTTATGAAAAGAAAAACCCACCCTCCTCAAGAACACCTTCCAAAATCTTGTCATATCCACATTTCACAGATTTCTTTTGTGTGTCCAAGTCTATATTTCTGAAATGTTATCACTCCAGGCCACTCACTGCCTCAGAATATTAGGCTGTAATAAAGCTGTCTCATTCTCTCACGAAAATGTGTAAGAAAAGAGGAAAATCACAAAAAAAGGATATGTTAGTTGTCGCAGCCATTGCTGCGTTTACAGCAACTGCAGGCTTCTCTGGTTCACTTACTGAACCAGAGACTGGCAAGTCTGCTAGCAGCACTCCTAAGCAAGGGCTTTTTTAATTTATTTATCCTGAGGAGAGGAGGAGGCGGGGGGGGAAAAGGAGGAGGAAGACAAGAAGGAGGAGGACGAGAAGGAAGAGGAAGGAAAAAGATGCCATCTGTGGGGGTTTTTTTAGCAAGATGATTGCTTTTCCTCAGGCTAAGGATCAATAGGAATATAAGGCCAGCCCTTAAAAACTGTTCTTTTTCTTTCTGTGTTCAATGACTTGGAGAAGCAGCAGAAACAAAATCCTCGTCTTTCTCAAGCTAGGAGCACGTATTTGCCTACATTGGACAGAGACCTTTTCTCAGCTCTTTATATGAGAACTCAGACCTAATAGTCTGCTGTTTCAAAGGACCCCATCACTGCCACTAGCAGAGCGAGTATGAAATGAAGTACATGGATGCGGAATTTCCCCTGTTGTTCTCAGATCAGTGAGACTATAGTTTTAGGATCTTGACTGAAGCAGACATTACTCCAAGTTTAAATCCCCATATTGCTTTACATTTCAAACATGCCACAAGCCCTACCCATAGGGATCATAGTTACTCAGCCATGATCCAGTTTGCCAAGGGAACTATTTCCTACATAGCTTTGAATGTGATCAGACTCACAGTGTGCTCAAGAGTAAGAGACATAATAAGAATTAAAGTATATAAAAAACAAAACTCAGACATTTTATAACATTTCTCATTTCACAGCTTGAAAATATATTATATTTTTAAAAATCATCTCCAGCACCTTTCTGGGAAATATTTATTACCCAATTTATTATGCAAATCCTGTGCTTCATGTTGGACAGTAATTTAGCCAAGGAGAGTGTTAGCATTTCAGGAGATAAGTGACTAATACAACCTGAACCCATACAGTGGTCTCCAGATTTCTCTGTGTTGAGATATGGCATTTTATAAATGTGTTGTCCAACTAAGGGATAAAACAAATGGAGGTAAAATTATGAAAGCTTTACTCCTCATTACACAAACTTAATCTAAATGGATGTCCTAATATTCTTCCAGATGCAATGATAAACCTCCAACTAGCTAAGAATATTTATTGGGAGGATGAATATCATTATTCCAGTTAGATTATTTCAGCATTAAGGGATATGGCTTTTTCAAGCTGCTGTTGATAAAGCAGTGTGTTAAGGTTAATACTGCAACTGACAATGCTCTGCCAGATTTCACAATATATGGGAAACTTTAATTAGAAGTTTATGAACCTCTGAAAATTCTCCAAAGGGCTTATCCTTCAGAATGAACTTTGACAAATAGTCAGCTGAAATATGCAGCAATATGCAGCACTAACATAAAAAGAGATTGCTGATGTGTATTGGTACGTGGCGGTCTTACATTGACGGTGGCTACCTCCAGCACTTTTACAGCCTCCTTCTTGTTGTCTTTGTGCTTCATGAAATGTTATTCATTTTGGTTTTTGGGAAGTATTATAGTAATTATATCATGGATGAAAATCCAGCTCCAAGTCAATGAGTCAGTTAGATGTCAGTTGTGGGGGCAGGATTTCATTTTTTACTTGATGAGGGAGTTGGCAGCCATCAAAACAGTATTTCCTTGAAATGTGTTAATTTGATTGATGTTAACAATGGCTTCACTCTTCTGACAGATACTGCTGTAAGCCTGCTGGAATGGCAGAGAAGCAGAGATAAGAAATCTGCATCTGAGGATGTTGTGGAGTCTGTGGATGCAGACGTTGATTGTACCTGCACTGGTGACTGTAGTTAAGCTAAATGCTTTAGGGTTGTGCTATAGGCATACTGTAAAAATAATTGAATAGCTGGACAGATAAAAAGTGAACACAATAGCTGTAGTAAAATATTAAGAAATGTGCTTGAAGAAAATAAGCCTACTGCATTGCATCCAAAGTCAAATGCATTATGTACAGTCTGCACTGCTTAGTAAATATGTTGTTCATTAAACAAGTATTCATGTGGTCTCTCTCTTTATTTTTCCCTATCAACAAAACAATCAGACCAACTATAATATTATCCAGAAATTCTGCTTCCTTTTATCTGAGATATAATTACAGCAGTCCTCTCTTACGTTTACTAGGATGAAAGGAAAACATGATTACGGCTACTGCTAACATTCCATTGTGCAAAGAATTTCATATTTAGCATACTAAAGACACAGTAAGCATTTGTTTTCTTTTATATTTTCTGGTAAAGAGCAAAGTCTGTTCTTGGAACCATTCTGCAAAAAATACATTTTATTCCCAGCAAGACCATTAGCCTTAGTACATTCTACAAAGGAATGAATTGGACTGCTAGACTCCCACTGTAGCTTTCCAGAGAGCTATAGTGTGTGACACAGTCCCCATTTTCATTTAAATTTCAATGGATGTGCTGTTGCTTCATGAGCTAAAAGCATAAATAGAACTTTTTTTATTTGGTTTACCATCTCCTATTGTATATCTATGAAAATGATGCCTTCAAAAACTTCAGGGAACAATAATACATCATGTATCATTCTGAATACTCCAAAAAAGTAATATATAGAAAAATATGTAAGATCAATAGCATCATAAAGCTAAAATAAAGTAGAAGCAGGACAGTTAGATTGTGTTTAAGCAGTGAAATGTCAATCTGCCAGCTTTCACTAGGCCCATGCAGAAAGGCAATTGCCTCCCACCCCAGGTGGCCATGAATAGGTGGCACCTTCAAGCCCCAAGCAACAGCACAGTATCTCTTTACCTTGTACATGAATCAGCTGTGCAGTGAGCCGTGATATGTTTTCCACAACAGGCACTAGCAGCCAGCATGCTCTTCCAAGGGAAGCCTTAGCATGGGCAAGGTACTGC
>NW_010312894.1:67009-84223 GCF_000700745.2 Antrostomus carolinensis
CTGTCAGGAAACTGTCATTAAAGAAAATACTTTTCTTTCTAACTAAAAACTGAGCTATCAAAAGACGATTGAAGACTAAATAGCTGAACAATTACAGAATAACATTTCTCAGTGTTTTTCTTTCAAGAGCAGAAACCTGAGTAATGTATAGTACTCTCTCTCTCTCTCTCAAGTTGCAGCTTGCCACCAACTTGACATTAGACAAGAACCAGTTTTTCTCAGTGTACTGCTCTTACCTCATTACTTCCAGAAGAACATAAGACATTCTGAGTTTGTTCAAACCAGGGCTCAGTGAGCTGTACCCTGCCTGAGGCCTGGTGCATACCCTGTGGCAAGCATGTTTGCCTCTGCCCCTAAGCCTCTCCTGAGGATAACCTACAGAGGGCAAAAAGGTAAAATCTTTCCCTTCCCCCAGCCCTGAGTTATTCTATATGTTGTATGTGAGACCCTTCATGTGTACTGGGTCTATATGCAGATAGCCAGTGCTCCATTCAACAGCTCTTTTTTCATGCAAGTATGTTCAAACTAAGAGCAGTAACATGAGCTCTCGCACTGTTTTTATTTGTAATAAAGCATTCACAAATTCCCTGTACAAAAGCTGTTTTCCTAACTCATCAGAAGTGCTACACTGCAAAAAGGGTAGCCCCAAACAAGAGAGGAGAGGAAGAGTATTGCCTTCCATTTTCCTTTTAAAATCATATTGATATTACACCTGGAGAGGCTGTTTATTCCTGGTATTGTTTTCACTGTGGTTTATGGGAGATTTGCCATTGACTTTCATAGGATCACACTGTCATTTCTATTCCAACACCTTTCTCTTTAATCTGCTTGTTTACAAAAGAGAAACTTTTGCCAGTCAACAACTTCAGGAAAGACAAAGGTAATGAAGAGATGTAGTGAGAGAAGTAAAATGAAATTTCATGCTCAACAACTAGATCAGGAATTTAGTAACAGAAAAAAACTCATTAGTAAGAAAAGTAATTCTGCTTGCAGTAAAACACAGTCATCTACACGGAAGCATGACACTAATTAACAATGATCAAGCTGGGATGCACAGTACAAAACATACAAGCAGCTCATAAAGGCAAATTCCTTCTCCCAGAAACAATTTACAGGCTGTTGAAGTCATTGGAAAAAACTTGAAGGCAGAGACTGATCAGCAATCCTAAATTTGTCTATTCTACAATGACAACATATAATAATACATACTGTACAGTGTAAAAAAACAGTATGAGTGCCAGGTCAGGTCTGTCCCTGCTGAAGCCCCACTTTGGATCCTGCACCAAAGAGAAGGCACCTCTGGTGCCTCAATTAAGGGCAGCCACCAGAACAGCTGCACACCTCTTTCTGCTAAATTGTCATGCCTGGAAAAAGGTATCCTGCCCATGCTAAAACCACACATACATGCCTTTCCTCCAGCAGCAGCTCCTCTGTTAGCACTTTCCACCAGCTGTGGTGTTCATGGGCAGTAAATCTCCCAAAAGCAAGACGCTGCGTACCATGGCTTGAGCCCAAAAATCCTAAAGAAACTCCTATCTTACTCACTGTCCCAGACACAAGGAAAGAAAGGTGAAAATGTCCTGCAATGTCAGAGCACAGCCAGGGAATCCACCCACCATCACCCAGCTGGTAACGCAGCCCGGGCTGGGCCACAGGCGCAGGCAGAGGGGGAAGTGGCGGCTGGCAAAGCCCGGACCCACTCCTCACCCCAGTCTCTGGAAGGAACCCCTGAGACACAGCTCTTACTGTTTCCATTTTGAAGGGGCAGCTTTCGTTTCTGTCCAGTTCCTGTTTGTTATTGTCCTCTTGCTGAGGCGGCTGAATGCCTTCGACTGACAGAAAGACTCCACTGATGTTGCAGCTGTAAAATCAACGTATTATGAAAGTTAGTAAAGCCTGAGGTTGGCAGTGGGCATGGCAAAGCAAAACACTTAGAACCAGCTCATTTTGCCAAAGGAATTAAGAGCATTAGCAGCACAAGTGTGAAAAAGCCCTTCTGGAGTTTCTGATGCACCACATAGATGTTTCCAGCCCATCTGGGAGGATGTCTGCAGTCCAGATTTAAACCTCATTTGGAAATCGTGCCTGTCCTATCCTATAAAGCAAACCAAAGTTATATAACCTACCGAGTATTAAAAAGTGCACTTCACAGTCTGAGCTTTTATGCACTCTGCTTTTCATTCCTAGTCCTTCTCAATGATATGAATTAATGAACTCTGGACTTTACTGTAGTAATCATAGAACATGACCTTGCAATTATAGTACTGCAGTATTGTTTAAAAATATGAGTGTCAGAAAAAAAAGATGCAGGCCTAAGCATAGGCCAGGCTTGAGTCCTAATCCTGCCTTTGCAGCTTTGTAATGGAGTTTTACATGAGGCTGGGGATTTCTGTGCCTGATTTTCTGCACCAGAAGGGTATGACTACTTACCTACTTGGTGGAGTCAGAAATGCTTAGGAATTTGTGGTCCCATATGTCTTTTGCAAGTTCTTCAGTGATTCCAAAGATGAAAAATAAGTTTTTCCACTACATGTCCTAACCACATGATTTTATTTTATTGCTAAGTTGAAGGTTTTCATTTTCAGATTCATCCAACTGTAAAATAACTATACATTTTGAAAAAATCAAAACAATGTACTTAATTTGTTCACGGTCAGCTTTGGTTAAACCTTAGTGGATTATTCATAAAAGCCTAGAACTGAATCCTGCTATTACAGTAGGAAAGGCAAAAGGCTATTGGAGACACAGTCTTTTATATCCTAGACAAAGACAACAAACTTTTTGTCCATCAGACCTGGCTCTTTTGAGTCACTAATTTTAAATGACACAGTGACTCTCAGGAAAGCATGGTCATTCTGCTCCAGAGAAAGGAGCTACAGCGTGACAGGAAAGGAAAAAACCATTAATATCAGATCCCTCCTGGAAATGAAATGCTTGCTCCACAGCATGAGCATTAAAAAAAAAATAACATGTACAATTTTAACCTCACTGAAGTCAATGGTTAACTCAACAGAGCTAGGCTTTTACTCAGCATGTTTGAATGAGTTATTAAACGAATTTTAGTTGTCCCTAAAAATAAATGTACTGTGTGGATCTAAGTGCAGCTGATGAATAAGAAACCTCAGGAATCTAGCAAATACTGTAGTTAGGGCTAAAACCAGATAGAGCACAGAAGGTTGCAGAAGACAGTAGCTATTAGTGGCCATCGGAGCTTTATGTTGAATCTCAAGGTCTCTCATGCCATCTGCCGGCTTTTTGTTTCCTAGCAGGGGTTTAAATCCTTTTCCTCCAGGTTTATTTGTAGGTCTGATACATTCCAGACACTTTTATACAAATTCTAATCAAGATTTGGGGTGGGTTTTTTTTTCCCCTCTAACCTCCACACTTGATTACTATGTAGTGGTTTGTTTTTTTTTTTCCTGTAAGTACATTACAATTCTGTACCTTTCCGAACACCATTTCACATTGTCTCTGGAGGAAAAAGACATTGCCTAAGACATTCTCATTTCTGTTATTGCTGGATAGGCAGTAATTACACTGCAAACAGGGCTGGGAGAACAGTTTACTAAGAAAATCCAAAGCTGTTCAAAAATAGCACTTACAGTTCTTCCTCAATCACTGTGAGAAGGTTGTTATTTGGGCACCTGAAAATGCTTTAATGTACAAAAAAATACCTGTTTTTTCCCTTGCAGTTCGCTTAGCCGTGATTCACAGTGAACACTTACATGTCCTAATATTATTAAGTTTACTTTCAGATGGGTTTTGGGAAACAGGAAGTATATATAGATAGATCTGAACACAGTACTTCCCTTCATTATTTGTAGCCTGTTTCTTCCTGACATCTCAGTTTCCTTTCCCTATCTGTGTCCACTGGCCTGTTCAGCTTCTCTCAGCAGGACAAACACAGGCACCTCAGCACACCCTCATCCATCTCCCAGCTGGGCACCGTGCCCCACTGAGAAGCTATTCAGGCAGCTTCAAAATTCACATTGCATCCCAAGTTAAAACATCAGCCTGCTGAAGCTTTTGGAGCTTTACAAACTTGCTCGCTCTCTTCTTTCTGTCCTTTCCTTCTGCAGTACCTTCCACTCATCTATGATTACAAACAGGCTAAGGGCCAGGGACATATGTGACATGGGAGTTGTTGTAAAGGTGAGTTGTTGATGTTAGGCAAGGTTGGAGTTCAGGGCTCAGAAGGAGTTCTAACATCCAAGACCTCTGTGAATTATCTTAGAGTACTCAAATTGCCATCTGCTTAATAGAGGCAAAATTAAATCAAAATCTTTACAGCAACAGATAACAGGGATTAATCAGATTGTGCATAGTTAGACCAAGTGAATTTGGATCCTGTTACTGGACAGTCATGTTCTCCATCATCTTTGATGCCTTTTTGCCTTTAGTTAAATTGTGAGTGTTTTGGAGAAAAATACTAATTGGAGACTTGTACCATCAAACGCCAAGTCCTGCATGAACTCTGCAAGGGTCACTGTAACAAATAGAGTTCTAAACTAGGGTGCTGAAATAACAATCCTCAGGCCTTTGCCACATCTTTACTTTGTCTCACTGGAAAAATGGGTCACAGTTTCTTTACATTCTGAAGCTTCAGGGCACTTTCATTACTCTTAAAATCTTTTTCTTGGTAATGAATTTCAAAATGTGGTGAGTGGTGACAAACATGAAATGTTGTGACTAGCTCCCCTTAAAACTATCTCTATTATTTTTTTACATAATTTCCTCCATGTATTGTCTTAACCTTTGAAAGTAGAAGTAACTCAACATTCTTTATAAACATTATATGAAACAATATTTAAATGTCTTGTTTAATAGTGGTTGTATCCGTCTCTAATGCAGTTGAGAATTTACTTTAGCTAGAGCCGCTTTGATGTTTTGTTTTCTTGCCAGCTGATAAAAAGATAATTATAGCAAATGAAATAGAGCCAAGAATTTGGGCTGAATAAGCTAACATGCTCAAAACAAAATTATTAGTATTCAATATCTGCTCCTGACCATGAGACTTCGGGGATGATATAAAAATTAGATTCATTATGAACATAAGAGATTGACACAGGCTGACACTGGGACTAGAATTGGCAGTCCAATGTTTATCTTACTGTGACCCTCACCTGTCTACATGACTTCCGACTCAGTGCAGATACATTGGAATCTCTAAATGGTGCTTTACCTTTGTGAAATGTGGCTATGCCACTTCCATTTGATACTAACTTGGACATCTCTGCACGATCAGCCATAGTGCCCTCATTATCTGATATTACAATTCACTGTATTACAAGACCTGACTAATGTGTCTGAAGCCAAAAAGCAATCTTCTCCCCAGAGTGATGTACTAAATTCCATATATTAAAGAGAGTTGAGCACTTTAGGTGGGATCTAAGGTATATCCCCCCTCCAGCGTGATAGCTACCTAGACTGCTCAACAGGAAATGCTGAGTACATGGTATGATGGTTCCCTAGGAACACGTTGTCATACCCAGAATCATCTTCTAGATTCTCGTAGCTGAATGCCCCTTCTGAAACACAGCTAGGGGATAGTGGGGAGGGGAAGAAGTCTGATAGCTCAGGTGACTGTTCAGCCCATTAAATCATTGCATGAAAATAGATGGGAACCACAGTTGTATCATTGAATGATCATAATCACAGATACTGTGCTTTTATGGGGCTCACTGGTAGTGATTAAGAGGTGTAGAGGGAAGAACACCTTGTGTGAGGCTTTTCATGTCTTACATGTGAGAAGGGACTGAGCCCCTCAGCTTTTCCAGCACTTCTGAGCAGAGGTAAGGCTGTTCTTTGGGATGCTGGAGAGCTGCATAGACTGTGAAAATTAGGCACTCATAGACTTTGCTATTTAAAGGTATAAAAAGAGTATTAGAGATTTCAGTCTTAAGTATAAGCACCTACATTGTATCTAAACCTTTTACTTTCTTCTGCAAAGGTGGACATCAGTCTCTACAATGTTACAGCTTTGCATTGGAAAATCCTGATGCAACCAAACTGAAATGCTCCAGAGGAATTAACTAGTGACCTTGCCTGACAGACCAAAATAAATCTGGCAGGCAGGTTACCCCCTTTGCCAAGTCCTCAGATCCCCAGCTGCAGCCGTACGGATTACACAGCTTCCTGGGCTGGGTGAGGCTGCCAGCTCTGAGTCCAGTAACCAGCCAGCTCCCCCGCGTTGCCTCCTGCCTTTGGCTTGGCTCTGCGGTCTCCTAAGCATGCCCAGGGCCAGCTGGTTAGCACCAGGCAGACAGGGAACCTGGCACTCCCCCTGCCTTTGGGCCAGCTGGTGGATCGACAAAATGGATTGCTCCACTCATGAGAAATGCTGGGATGCCGACAACCTCCCTCCTGCGCAGAGTGAGACGCAATGTGACAGTCCCAAACTCCCCTGAGATGCAATTCCTTTTTGCAGCGTGTGCAGGCAGTTCTCTGCCTCACTCTCTTCACTTGTGCAGGGCACGGAGAAGCTTTTCAAGTGTGCCATGATGAGGTTATTTCACTTATATGTTTGAAAGGATCTGAAGCCCAAAGACCTAAATTTTTGGTACATTGTTCATATATCCCATTCCAGCTTTCTCTTGGTGGGAAGACACAGACTAGCTGAATTAAAGGTCAAGGTTTAGGTTACCAGCACAGATAAATCTCTGTGTTTTGTGTGCTACTCAGTCCTAACAAATCGGCAGCTTTACATGAACAAACACCTACAGAGAGAAACCTGGCCTGGCTGAGGCAAAGTCATAGGTCAGACTATAGTACTGATTTATACCGTGTCAATATAAACATAAACATAAATATAAATATAAGGGATTTCTCATTTCTTTCAGAGCTTCTACCACCAATTCTAAGGCTAAATTCTTTATGATACAAACATTTGAATGTCACCTTCAGTCACCTGCTGCATGTTTCCAGCATGGCATTGAAAAGTGATTGAAATATGTAAGTTTTTGCTCCTCTTGAACTCTTGCATTAGGCATCCTTTTGGACAACATTCCTTTGAAAGTCTAATTTTAAAGGGTTTCTTCAATGATTTATATATACAACTGATTTGTTTTGAGATTAGGTGATCAGGACTGTATGCCTGAACTGCCCCATAAATAATGGAAATATAAATATTTTCTGCAATTTCGTCCACCCCTTCACCACTGTCACAGCCATCAAGTCCCCTTTTAACTGCAGCTTCATATCGAGCAAAAGAGACAAGCATTGCACTGCCACAACAGCTTACACTTGTGTAACCTCCAATAACCTCTGTGCTGTAGACAATGTGAGATTTTCAGCACTGCTAGTTGTAAATGTATTTGTTTAGCCAAGCTGCCAAAACTCATATTTTAGTTTAGGAAGTCCTTCATCCAATAAGGCTCTCATTACACTTCCACCATTTTACAAGCACTTCATCCTAAGGCAATGAAGATGATAAAAAATAGTACTTTTCTTAAACCAACAGCCTTGAGTCGGTGGCTTTTTGGAATATAGATGAAGCGGGCTCACCCAGGGTCATCCCCCTCAGGAAGATACTTGATCATTTCCACATTACATCATCCCTGAATTTCAATCATTTCCTCAATAGTTGCACTAACAGCACTGAAATCATTGAACCTCACCGTTTTCCTCTGTATCAACATGCACTCTAGGAAAAAAAAAGTTACTTCTGCTGCAAAAATGTTGGTAGATCTTCTATAACAGTGTACGAAAAATAAAATACATAGCATAGTCTGCCATACTATTCCAAGGACTCAAATCTGAAAACTGCAATAATTTTTCTGAATGACAGACTGAGAGGTTGCTTACTTGGTCATTACACAGCAATTTCACAGCTACTGGTTTTCATCACCCCCTTCCCTCCCCAAAAGATTTCCCTCATATGAAAAGACCTTTCCTACTTTGACTTATTCTCTTTGCCAACATTCTTCACTATGCTATTTGTAGGGCTTATTTTTCCTTTGTTAGGCAGAAAGCAGAGTTGTCACGAAAGTGCCACATAACCAGTGGTGTCTCAACAAGCTGAACAGGTTCCTACAGCAAACCCCCAGGAAACCTAACTGCACCCCCCCCTCCACTCCTACTAGCTCCTGCTGTGCTTATCTTCTAGATAAGAGATTTGATGATCTCCTCTATGGCCTTGCCTTAGGGGAAATGGAGCAGTGGTAAAGCAGGCTCACTCACACTTCACCCCGACCTCCAGGTGAGAAGAAGCCTTCCCTGTACAGTTATATGATCACAGTAGAGGCTGATAAATAGACTGAACCATAAATCAAACAATAGAGTTAAATAAAATCCATTAGCTATGATTTCTGTGGAGGGCCCTTCTTGCCTGGCTCCTGAGATCCATCGTTTGCAAACTCATTGCCACTGGAAGGCAAATGTGGCCAAGCCATTCAACCAAAGAAATCTCTCTAGACTAATATATAATCAATTTTAATTGTGGCTTATTGTGTGAGAAGAAACCTCTTTGACTGTACCTTCAGAAAAGATACAGTAACGGTCTCTTTTACCAGACACACCAAAATCAGACACAGCAATATCAGACACACTAAAAGTATTCACAGTTGCAGCTATGCCAAAACACATTGCCACTTGATTACATGTGGCCCTAAAAATTTTATAAACAAGTCAAACACTCTTCACAAAGATTCAAGTAAAAATCTGGTATATATCTTGCTATGATTCAAACCAATACCATTGGAAACAAACTAGATACATTTCACCTTGTGGAAAAGAATTATTTTGAAAAATATATTTGCAGTAACCAGTTGGAAGGTTTCCAGAAGACTTTTGAGATCCCATTCTGGGAATCTCTTGTTAAAGAAGGAGGTGATACAATGAAACCTCTAGACTGACTCCCTCTACAAGGAACTTGCCTGCCTTTCATCTCGTTCTAAATGAGCACATTGGCAGTTTAAATCTCATTCAATAGCTCTTTATAATGGCTTCTGGGTCTGTTTCTGGAGTTAGTCATTATCACATAATATGGGCATTTAGCTATTCAACGTTAGGATACAGAAGGTAGTTTCTAGTGTAACAAAGTGAAAGGAAGAAAGTAAAGAACACACACAATGCGTAGGGAATAACTCAAGATATAATTTAAACTATGAGGAGGAGTTTTTTTTTTTTTTTTTAATAATTTCTTGAAAGGTTTGTGCAGGTAATTTTCCTAATGGAAAGAAATGATAGGTTTGGAAAGATCCTGCAGTCATACAAGCTTGCAGAATCAGTATCAAAGCTCAGAAACTGGTGAGTCTGTTCTCCCCTTAATGTAAGTAAGGCAGTATTTTTCTTCAAAGGGAGGTCCAGCTTCATAACTGCAATGAGATGCAATTCTACTGATGTCTCTGGAGTTGCATCTGCCTCTGGTGGCCATAAGTGTGACCCCCCAGCATCAAGATTTTATAAAGATTAGTCCAGCAAGCACATAAAATATCAAAAGCTACACTAAATTTTCAGCATTTTCCTTCAGCTCCTCAGAAGGGAAGTTGTCAAAGTAGCTGTCTGCTAAACATACCATCTGCCTTACTATAGAAAGAAGGATGTCAACACTGCATGTCAAATCCAACCCTGAGATATTTTTTTTAATGGGTAGGATCTGACTTAGACAGATCCCAAATCTCTCTGCAATTACCTGCATCTGTAGGAAAGGTACAAAAGAATTTATCTTAAAGATTTCAAACTATTTTCTAGCCCTGCTTTTTGTGACAGAAGCAAAGTAAAAATCTTAGGAAAATATTTTCAAAGGCATTGTTTGAGCAGTTTGTAAGTTTCAGTTTTTCCCATGTCTGCACACCAGCAATTGTGCCACTCATGCAGTATGGCCAATGACAGTTTGCTTTCAGCCACCACCTCCCCTGGGGGTGTGGTGACTCTTTGCCCATGAGCTCCAGTCCTCATCAGCACCCAGACACCATGGTTTTCAGGAAAGAGACTACTCAGAAGTGAGCTAATGCCACCAGACCTATTCATCTACTACTGCAGCCTATTACCTTCAGAAAGTGTTTGGTATGATGCAATGTGAATTGAAATGACTGTCTATCTTTACACCTTTCCTTAGCCAGGAACCGTTCAAATATAGGAAGGGAAGGCACAGAAAATAGGCACATTAAGAGAAAGCTGGATGCTTTCAAGATGTTGCAGCTTAACCAGTATAATGTATCAAGTATGCTGGGGTCCCCTGACAAGGCTGTCAAGGGACATGCCATGGCAGTGAGAACGGACACCACTTCCTGAAGCCAATGTTCACATAGGCACAAGAGGCAAATTAATTCGTTCCTGCCAACACAGACTATCAGCTTTTACCTGCTTTTTCTTCCTGAACTGAGCCTTTATGATTAAAGGGGGGTTTTTTGCCTTTGTAACTAACCTTTATTCCCTCCTGAGTTGGATTCACTAAGCATACAAAAATATACTTTGGTGGACCAAGGAAGTAAATCTCTGGACTGGTTTTGCAAGTGCCGCTATGGATTCTTAAGCAGAACACCAAGGAATGGTTCCTAGTTAGGCCAGCAGTGTGCAAGTACTAGAGGGTAAGACAGCACATTGGCTGCTTAGTCAGCACACCTCAGTTCCTTCCTTTCTCCTTTTTTTCCCCAAACAGGAACAAGAATAAAAAAAAAAAAGAAAAAAAAAAGAAATATAAAAGAGTGAGTGCTGTAGAAGGTGATTGTCTGAAACTGTATGAACAAGATTTTCTCCCCTCTAGGGGAATTCTCAGATGGGTGGGTAAACTCCTGCTGTTCCGGATTGAGCTGGATGCAGCAAGTCACCCTAGCCCTTATTTTCTGAAGTTTCTGGTACCTTTCTCTCCTATCATCAGCCAATTTATTCTTTAAGAAGTATATATAATTTCAGCATATCTTAAATTTTTAGAAAGGGGAAAAAGACTTTGAAGTGTCACATGAATTATGTCTTCGGAATTTGGTGGTCTCTAATGGGACAAAGGTATGTCAGAAATAGAGTACCACTGCATTCTGCTTTTCAGCTGACATGCTTGTGCACATGGCCTGAGCAAGTTATTCAAAAGAAGGAAATGTTTTCTTCATCCTAGAAGAAAGGCTGCTCTGGTGCCAAACAAATGGGCAACCTTCTAGGAACTGCTCCCCAAGCAGCCTCTCTGCAATTGCTGCTGGTTGGAGACAGCATAAGAATTCAGTTTTTCACAAAGGCATTAGGCAGAAAAGCTTTAATTATTAAAAGAGTGTAAATTAAACAGATACTGTGCTACACCTACAGCGCCTTGGTGAGAAGGCGCTCTGTAAACAGAATTATTATTTCATCAACACAGTAGACTCCTCACTTAATGGCTCACTAACTGGGCCAGAGATGAGATTCGATGTGAAGAAATCAATGACTCAAAGCAAGAGATTCAGCAAATATGAAACACCTAGTGCTTAGCTCTTAGGATTGCCTATTGTCTCCTGTGGAAGTGACTTGAATTACACGGGGAGAAAATAACCCTCCTGCTGCTGCGTCCAGCTGTATCCATAGGAGATAAAACTGAACTGGTGCTTGCGAGCACTAGACTCCCATACTTTAGGAGTTTTTTATTTGCTTTTTGTTGTTCTCCTTCTGTGCTATGGCTGCTAAATAAATAAGCATTGCTACTTCATATTTCCAAAATGGTTTTAGTGCTTTTTTTTTTTTTTTTGTAATTCATGACATCAAAGTCAGTATTTCTTAGTAGTAGTAGCCTTATTTTGGTGTCCACCAGATGTATACATCAGTCAGGATGACTCTGCTGTACCACAGCACAGAAGCACCAAAGGGCATCCTGCAAAATTAAATGGTGAGAATAATGAAGTCCTTCACAACTCTTCTCTATCTAACCATTATAACAACTCGAGAGAGTAGAGAAGATATTTTCAACGTGAGGCTATAGGTGCATGACTCTTCTTCAGACAGCTAGCTAGAGGGTAAATGGCAAGAGTGATAAGTATCTATCCCTCCTCCCTGGAAGTGAGCATGATTCATGGATGAAGAATACTTTATTTTCCTACTTACCAGCATACTGAGGCTTTACTGTGAAATTACTTCTTAAGTTTCCCCCTTCTTTTCAGTGCTAATTTAGGGATATAAAACTCACCACACTGGCTCACTTTTCACTGAAGCAATTTCAGCTTCTCTTCCAGATTCTTGCAGAAAATCTCAGCTTTACATTCATCAGCTCCTAATGTAAAACAGCAAATCTGACTCTGCAGAGAAAGGTTCCTGGTGTGGAGTATCTGCGCAAAGGGAGGCAAGTTAAATTGCAGAGGAAATCCTTCATTAATAGTGCCAAAGGACTGTACAAAACCTAACTAATTCTCTGAAAGAAGGAAGGATTAATATCCCATTTTATAGGGAGGAAAGTGAGATAACAGAGCAAACACCCAAGAAAATTAACAGCTAGGATCACTGTGCCTTCAGTTCCACATCTATCCCCATGGGTGGAGAGCCAAATTTGGACAGAATCTCTTCTGTCTGTGTGGTAGCTTGTTTATTTGTTGCTATAGTAGGAACAGGCCAGCAAAATCATAGAATCATAGAATGGTTGGGGTTGGAAGGGACCTTAAAGATCATGTTCCAACCCCCCCTGCCATCAGCAGGGACACCTTCCACTAGACCAAAGCTAAACCACTAGACCACTTGCTCAAAGCCTCATCCAACCTGGTCTTGAACACTTCCAGGGAGGGGGCACCCACAGCTTCTCTGGGCAACCTGTTCCAGTGGCTCAGCACCCTCACAGTGAAGAATTTCTTCCTAATATCTAATCTAAACCTCCCCTCTTCTAGTTTAAAGCCATTACCCCTTGTTCTATCACTTCCTGCCTTTCTAAAAAGTCCCTCCCCAGCTTTCTTGTAGACCCCCTTCAGGTACTGGAAGGCCGTTATAAGATCTCCCCAAAGCCTCCTCTTCTCCAAGCTGAACAGCCCCAACTCTCAGCCTGTCCTCATAGGAGAAATATCTCTTGAGCAATTTTCTTCAGAATATTCTATTGCTTCTCATTTGGGTTTTTTTCCTATCAATATGCATCTTTACCAAATAGGACAGTTAACAGTTAATGTGACAGAAAACAATCATAAATTACACAGAGCTGTGTTGAAACCAGACTACCAGCTTCCATGCATTTTTAAAGATAATCTGCCTTTTTGACACACCTTTCTGGCTGCTTTTTGTTGGGGGGAATAATACAGCACAGAAATACACCATTGAAAAATGGCAGCTTCCAATGCCGTCCTCAAAAAAAGCAATGACCTTTTTCTACACGTAATTGCACTAAATTCACGAAGAGCACATAATGGACAGGAATACAAAATGAATCACAGCATTACTATATGAAACAGCTGTTCCATGAACTGGCCATGATGATTTTTGACTATATGACTGCATCTGTAGTTTGGAAACAATTAACCAGAAGCAATTATTTATGTTGAGTTGTCACACTTGTTTTATCAGCTCTTTAGGGGCTTCTCGTGTAATCATAGAACTTGCAGAGCTGAAAAAGCAGGATTTTCCTGCTCCAGTAGGACCAAGAAATAAAACGCAAATCAATGACAGTGTGCTTAAATAAAATTTGCACGATCCAATTTCATCCATCATTTTCTTCCTTTCCTTGTTAAGACAAAAATATTACATGTTCTCAAAGACTCAGGAGATCTCAAAATATATTTGGTAGTCACACCAGTATACTGGAATCAGGAGAATGCAAATAAATCCCATCCTTCATTGCCTCATACTTTCCACTCCTCTAATTTGCAGTGGTAAATTTGAAATCTGAATAGTCTCATTTTTCAGAAAGCTCTGAGCACTCCCCAGTGCCTTTTGCAGCCACTGGGACATGAAGCTGTTACATTCAACACCTATGAAAATCTGGGCCGAGTTATCTGCAGCGAGACAACTAAGGCAGCTGAGAAAAAGAGTTGCTTTGCCATCTCACAAGGGAATGAGATCTCTGTAGTGAGCTGCTGGCTCTGTAAGAGGTAACTCAACAATATTACAATAACATAAGCAGCCTTAGGAATAGGCTAAAAGTCATTAGGAGGTTGGTTTCCAGAGCATATCAGGAGACAATATATGGTACCGTCATGCATTCAGGAAATCATGTTCAGGTTTTATAAACTGCAAATGCAAATAAGACCTGGCAAGCTTTATACTGTGAACACATAAATAGATCTAGCATATGTAAGCCATTGTGTAGCTCAACTGGAGAATTAATACTTCCCAGGAAAAGATATGCCAATGTACTAAAAAGTTTATGAGTAGTGTGAAGTGAACAGTAGCCAGGACAGTCATGTCAAGCTTTCTAATTTCCATTTCTGAAACAGGAACCAAGGCATAAGTGTCTCACCTCTGCTGTTGACACCAGACATTGTTTTCCAGGATATCCTGAGCAGTTAGCCAAGTTCAGCATAGCTGTCCAAAAGAACTTGCTGTTTCTTGTTGTTATCTGGCTGCTTAGTTATGGGCCACAGCCTCTGGACAGTCACTCTGAGCACTGAGTTTGCAAGGAATAAGAATCACTTTTCAGGAAAGTAGTATGTTTCAGATGTTAGCTGCTCAAGTATGTATCAAAAAGCTATTTCCTTTCAGAGCTGAATTCAGACCACCCATTTGTGCTCATACAGTTCTTTTAAAATTAGCTTATTTATTTTATCTATAACCTTTTTTTATCCTTTTCTTTCATAAGCAGCTTTTGAACTTGCAAGCAGATTAGGGATCTGTTTGCGCTTTCACTGCTGGAATATTCACCAGCCTGCTGTGCTGAATCCGGGTCGTGTATGTTGCCAGGCTTGTGTCCTCAAACAGGGCTGGCATCACTCTTGCTCTCACTCTGCTCCCCCTTTCTAGGCACAAAACCTGTTACAGAAAAGGGGCTCTGGGGCCCAGTTGCTATAGGTGCAACAGGACAGGCAAAGAGCTGAAATGTGCCTCATCCTGAATGCTGAACACGAATACTCTGCCTCACAGCTCAGGGAGTAATGAAAACTGAAGACACAAAGGGATTTTGCACTAGATTTCTGAAAAATCCAAGCTGAGCTGACAATCTAAGCACTTCTCTGTCAACAAAGGCTGTTTGGGATTTACAAACTAGCTGTCCCTCCTGAAGAGTCTGATTTATTTGGTATGCTTTGAGCAATCTTAATGCATGCCAGGTTTTTATTCAGAGCCATGGCATTTTGCATAATACCCGAGTAGAGTATTTGCTTAGAAAGTGGTAGACCTGGATTCCAGGCTTTTCCCTGCTGAGGAGGGCTGAAACTACAGCTTCCACCTCCTCCGGGAAAATGCTGGAGGGACTGGGCCAGGCAGAGTCTACAAAGAAGTATAAACCTGGATCCGAGTGGAAGGGACCCAGGATGCAGTTTTTGCTCCCTGGGATGTTCAAACATCTAACATTAGATGGCATCTGGATTAAAAAACAAATACAAGCCAGAAATAATCAAGGACATAGAGACTGGGACCAAGAATACACCACTGTTGGCCAAGCTCCATAATCACTAGGTTAGATAATGATGCCAGTCCTCTTGGCAGACCTTATTTGCAACGTACTGGTGCCACTGTATTATTTCAGTTCTGCAGCAGCTTGAATGCCACAAGGTGTGTGTCTCTGTAGTGCCCCTCCATGGCACAGTGCAGACAGACTTTCTTCTCTTTTATTGAAGCAGTTTGGTGCAAACTACCTTACCATTCCCTGGGTCAGAGAGAAGTCATATATAATAGTTAGTGACATTAATGTAACTACTGCTGCTTCACTATTATTATGCATTTCTAAATTGGGACTGTATATATCCTTGGTATCTATAGAACTGCCTGCACCTGGAGCAGGAATCCTTCCAATTTAATTCCAAAGATGTTGCATGATTACAGCAGTCATTCATTTAATTGGGGCATCATCCCCCTGTTTCGAGTAATATTTAATTAGGTTGCAGAAAAAGGAAAGCAAAATTGAGAATCCCCTACACAGGAATTAATACCCAAAAGGATTTTAGAATAAATATCCTTAAGGATTTTAGAGTAAAGATGATTTGACAAGGAATAATAAAATGTTATAATACATCTGTCCTTGTCTTTATTAACACATCTCGCCCTCCCTACAATGGGGATGTTATTTGCTGGACAGTTGCATTTCCAGGTCAGCACCCTAAGCTCAGGGAGCATGCAAGAGGCAGTGCTTCATTCCTCCTCCCTGGACAGACCCTTTGAGGTACAAAGCCTTCTGCCTACAGCCCGCATTAAGTGCCTATTGGATGGAAAGGACATTTCCCCCTGGCCTGTTGAAGTGGCTCTTAGCATAGCAGTTTTCATGAATCCTACCCTTGAGCCCTACTCATCCTATGAGGTATCAAGGCATCCAAGAGTTAAATGCCTTGACTACAAGGATAAAATATCTCCTATCTCCTTCGAGAACTAGCCCTCAGTTTTACTCTGTGCAATTTCCTAAACAACTGAAGCAGTTTGAGCATAGGTGCATTTAAACCTGCAAGGCACTTCAATTTCAGAAGGATGGAGAAGTTCCTAAGATTCAAGTAGCAAAGACAACTAGATGACCTCCTAGGAGAACATGAGTCTGCTTCAGCTAGTTCTCAAAATAAGCCACTTGCCCAACAATAGTCATGAGTAGTTGATGCAAGGGTTAACTACCATGCAATTTGTCTCATTGGAAATGTCAAACATGCAAATAACCAAGAGATATAGTAGTGCAACATTAAAAGTAGGTCACCACAGTTTCCACAATAAACACATATTTTTTCGACATTAACCTGCCTTTGACTCACAGTCCACAGAAGTTAAGCATTTCCAAGGAAGTCTATCACACGAACGTGCAGTTTTTAAAACCTAATGTTATGGCTGTGCTATTATCGTGTGGCATGCATTGCTTGCACAGCAAGATTAGAGATCCATTTCCAAAATCAGACAAAATTATAATCCTGCATACAGTGCATTGTCTCTTATTGTAATAGGATTTTTTCCTTCGTACTCTTTCTTGTTTAATGCAAAGTGAAGTTCCATTTCATCTTTAGTAAACCTTTCAGCTGAAATACAATTTTGACTAATAAAACCTCCATAAACACAATCACTTTTATTACATATGACTGCAACAGTCAGACCTTGATAATAACACTTGGTATGACTGACAGCAGCAAGGTAACCATGGACACTGCTCCTATAGAGAAGAGATAGAAAATTACATCCCAGTAATTTGGAAATACTTCTTTTCTCTTGAAAGGGAAA